>NC_031998.1:10851200-11058799 GCF_001879085.1 Nicotiana attenuata
GTGGTTCCGTCATATACCCTCAAGTAGGGTGGCATCTTGAAGGTTTTTGGGGTGGAGTGAGGGGCAGCTTCTTCAGTGTATGGTTGTTCAACGAACCTTCCCACGTCGCGTTTTGGTAGCAACTTGGGAGCACCGGGGATCTTGTCGACCCTCTCCTGATGTTCCTTCATCTGACCGCGGAGCGCCTTATTTTCATTTTCCATTTCTTCCATCTTTTTTAGGATGGCTGTTAGCGTGCCATCATTGGTCTGTGTCTCGATGGGTTTGTTATTCGCTAGTGTAACTTCCGGTTCACCCACGGCAGCGGTGGTACCTACCGTTGGTGTACATCCGATGTTACTTTGTGGTGACCTCTCAACCAAGCCACTTACAGCGCTTGTTAGCCATCTTTCCAGTAGCTCTTTAACCGCTGAGGGTGCTTCCGTAACCGCAGATGTGGAAGCTCCTTTTTCGTGCAAGATCGTCAGACCTTCGGATGGGGAAGGTGAGATCTCTGCACCCGGTGTGATGCTAGGGGTTGCATTCAGGATGCCATCGTCACTGGCCTCGTTGAGAGAGCCAAGGAGATTGGTAGTGACACCCAATATAGCTTTCGATCTTGTGTTATTTTCGGCCATTTTCTGTTTTGGTGGTGTAGAGAATGGTAGTTGGTTGATCTCTAGGTGGATACTATGGTTTTGATTCTCGAAATCCCCACAGACGACGCCAAATTGTTTGGCTCAAAAGTTAACAATGTACTTTGTAAGCTAAAAAATAATCTAAAGTAGGAAAATGGTAAATCGTAATCAAATATAATAATCCTAGAGATGCGAAGATGATAATATTGTAGTAGATCTAGTATTGCAAAGAAACAATATGAACTCAATAAGATACGTTCGTTTGAAGTAGAGATAGAGAGAGAAAGCCAGAAAATTGAGAGAGTTGTATTAGATCAGATCCCCTTTTTACAATGCGAGGGTCTCCTTTATATAATAAGAGACCCTCCTCGAAAGAATCAAAAAAGTTACAAAGACAGGTAACGTCTCCCTAGTGAAGACACTGAGCCCTAAACGATGTCGCTTTTGTCCCCACGGCCGAGTCGTACCCGCTACGTTAGTTGTCGTACACTCACTGGGCGTACCCACTGGCGTAGAGATGCTGAGGGTCAAATTTGACCCTATACAAATAAAATAGTAACAATAGCTTCACCATTAGTAGATTAAGATTTTTCTATATAATGTTAGATCAAAGGCATAAAAGGAAATACTGCATTGTAGCACAGAAAGGAGAAAACAAGACAGTGAGCAGATATCATTCAAAAAAGAAGTTTAGATAACTGTAGAGTTCAAATGTGACATGAAGCAATTCAAGAATCACCTTATTCCCCCAATAATTGAGATCTATGAGTAACAAAAAGGTATACCAATTTCAATTAATCCCAGGCACGAAATATGAGCTAGCCAATTTGGGAGCCTCTTCTTCTTTGTTTCTGGAAGGAAGCAATCTAATATGATAACATGTAAGAAGTGACTTAGTCAATATCTTCTTTGCTAATTACTAATATTTCCTATTCTTCAAGTTATGTCTATAACTAACCGTAAAAAGGAGCAATATGGGAAGCAATTCCACACCAGATAAAATAGTAATGGAACATCATGCGTCTTTTTCACAGGAGATGGTAGAAACTATATATAATATGCCACAACAGGCTTGTAAGTGAAACAAGTTTTTCCAACATTCATGTTATTGCATTTAGACGCATACAAGAACAGATAATACTGCATAGTTATCTACACAAGATGTGAGATATTGTACTGCACTGAATAACTGTGTCAAAATATGGTTTAAGCAGAAGCATAACTACTACTCTACGACTCTAGTTACCAAAAGTAGTCGCAGATGCCAAAGTTTTTACGCGAGCTTCATTGAACTTGAGTTGTGTCTCTTGACCTATTAGTATAAACAATAGATTCAGTATGAGCGAAAAATAAGACTTCAAAATATGTAATTTCAAGTATAAACAATAGATTCAATATCAGCGTTCCTATATTGGTTTCAAGAGTAAAAATGTTCCAAAAAGCTTGATGGCAAGAATGTTGGGGAAAATAAAAAATATACCATGAGCCTCAATCAAGACAGAAAATACAGAAATGAAAACATATAACGAAAAACATCTAGAGTGGATACAGTATTAGTCATAAATGATTGAGAAGCCACTACTAAATGAATATCCTTTTTGTCACATATAATTGTGCTCATTGATAGACAGTTGTAGGACAATTTTCAGATGTTCTTTAACTTTTTTCTACAATAAAAACTAAGGAAAAACTTAAAGGTAAATACTAATATGAATAGTCAGTTAACCATCTGCTCCAACCTAAAATTCATAAGGTTCTTACAGTAAGAAATTCACAGAGTTTATGTAGCAAGGCCAGTGAAGATAAAATTATATATAATTTCACAAACATTTGCAACCAAACATTTATCCAATTTGAACAATTTCTAGCCAGCAGAAATTCCGAAAATTTGGAAAAGAAGAAACCAAAACTTTATCTTATAACTATAAGTGAAGCATAAAGAGCAAAGACATATAATTTCAAGGAGTTTTTGGTAAGGCAAATTAACTGGGATAAGAGCTCCGTAAGTTTAACCTGATAAGTTATAGCCTGTTTTTCACTGTACTATCTAACACCACATTTCTTCTAAACCTTTGTTAAAGAAAAAAAAAACTCTCAAACAATTTGAAAAGGAATTCACAAAATTAGTCTTTTGAGTTGGGAGGGGTAGATGGCATCTTATTTCAATATTGTAGAAACTTAAAAACTTTTGAATAAAGTGAAAATTTTCAAAAACAAAAATACTCAAACACCTTTACAAACAAACACCATCCAATCCTCTGCATTGCAGAAATTGCTATTGAATCATTAGCAATAATGAAGAAGCTTATTAGCTGAACTATGGCTAGTAAACACAACATTCGAATACTAAATTTATCTCCAGAGATCATTTCTGGTAGAAAATAAAAATTTTAAGCTGTAATAAAACGGCAGCAACCCAATTCAAACAATTTTTACGCAGTAGCTATTTCAAAAAGCAGGAAAATAAGAAAGCTGAGAAATTCAGCAATACAATCTGGAGGTTCACACAAGACATGCCAACCATTTCGAGTGACGTCTAAGTTTATCTTCCAGTGTTAACCATTTATTAACTTTCGTGTGTCAACTGTCCTCATATAAGAATGGTAAAGACAGCTATTGAGCAAGTCTATTACTCCAGCAACGAAAAACGTAACCTTATTGTTATTCAGTGAAAGTTCGCTCTAGCAAAGAGTAGTAACCATACCATCAAAGCTGAATATTGACAAGCTATATATCAATGACTTTATTAATAATACACAACTTTAACAAAATAATCACAGTAATTCAATTTTCCCTTTCGGTCTCGGAATAACATGCATTCTAGAGTTTTATTGTGAAAAACTTATCAGTGCATAAGCTACAAATGTTGTGCATTACCACTAAGCCTCAGATGACATATGAAGATATAATGAAAGGATAAAAATGTAATACTGAAATAAGGATTGCTTAAGGAAACAGATAACAGGGTAAACTTTTGATGTTCTACGAAGAAGAAACTTAGAAAGAAAAAATTAGTAATCAAAGGCATAAGAAGATCCAATAGTGGTCAAGATGGCATTGTGAGGGTACTCAAAGGAGGGCTGAAACATAGAAAAAATCAGCAATGGTGCGAATGCCATAATAGAAGTGGTCAAAGAGGAGAAATACATCAGAAGAATATAACCGGTAAATGAGAAAAATGTGCTACCAGTAGTCCAAAAGTAGATAACAGCACGACATGGTCAACTACCATATCTAGACATCAGAGATAGCATAATTCATATTTTCACAGAGAATCCTATTGTTCCACTAATTGGAGTTATGATTCTTTACATTGTAAGCACGGAGAATTTTCCCTTTTTCAGGTTACATTGACAAAGATGTCTCACAAAATGATATAAAGCCACTCGACTAACTAAATGATTCACATTTGCAGACCAGGAAAGTATAAAACTTAATGGGATTTATGCAACAACAACAACAAAAACCCAGCAAAATCCCACTACTGGGGTTTGGGGAGGGTAGTGTGTACGCAGGCCTTACTCCTACCCGAAGGAGTAGAGAGGCTGTTTCCGAAAGACCCTCGGCTCAAGAAAACAAAAAGACAAAAAGGAGACAATATTAGTATCAGCAAAAAAATCATATGAAAAACAGGAACATAAAATTCAGAAGAAAGATGCAAATTATAAGCAAAAGCGATAGCTAGTAAATAGTTCCTGCATTGAAAAGTGAAATAGTAAGACACAACATTGCCACTAACTATCATATACAAAAACCCTACCAGACTGGTCTCGCAATGGTACAAAGTAAGGAAAGACTCAAACTACCTCCTAACCTACAACCCTAATACTCGACCTCCACATCTCCCTATCCAGTGTCATGCCCTCGGAAATCTGAAGCCTTGCCATATCCTGCCTGATCACCTCTCCCCAATACTTCTTAGGTCGCCCTCTACCTCTTCTCGTGCCCTCCACAACTAACTGCTCACATCTCCTTACCGGCGCATTTGGGCTTCTCCTCTGAACATGCCCGAACCATCTGAGTCTCGCTTCCCGCATCTTAATGGGATTTATGCAAACTAATAAAATAAAGTACTAAGTCTTTGCAATTACAGTTACATGCTCCACCTTATTTATTTGAATATATAAGATCGTAATAGCAAAAAGCGTTAATCACATGCACGCAAATAATGAACATATTGAACAGAAAAGTAGAGTAAGTCTTGGCAGATCAAATGAAAGTCAAATAGCTTATGTTAAAGAAACTCTACAAAAATTAAGGAGCAAGGAAATACTTCATATGATTTTGGTCTTTAAGTCATCCGCATTGTCTTCATCTCCCTGATAGTCATCCTTTTTATCCTCATCATTTTTTGGGTCAGCATATTCAGCTCGAAGAAATTTCTCTGCTGCACTTTATCTATTTTACACAGAATAGCAAAAATTGTCGGCATATGTATTTTTAGTAACTAAAATAAGCAGGTAGAAACAATTGGGAAATAACTCTGAAATACTAAGAGAGAAATTTTCTGTTAATAATATCATCAGAGGTCATATATTAGATATTTGGAGATAACACTGCACCGTTTGCGATCTTATTAAATTGATTAATCTATGCTATGTTCAACAGAGAATGGAACATGATGTACCTTTATGCTGCTATCCAGAGCAAACAGTAAAAGCAACTTGCTTCTTCACTCCCAACACAATCATGAGGACCCTAAGAAAATAACATTTTGAGTAATCTGCTTGTTACAAGTTTTATATGTAAAATGACAGGTCAACGTAGTCATGTTTATGTATAAAGAAACACGAAATTCCGTGCTTCTTCAAGTTGAACTATTTACATTTGATCACATTGAGTGGTATGACTTGATTTTGGGACATAGATAAATGATACATAATGTGAGTATGAATGCAAGCTTAATCACAATTTGGAGAAAAAATTTATATTATACATTACATATTTAAGATAATAGTTCATAGTAAAATTCAAAAATCAAACAAGAGAGCGAAAAATAATTCTGACGAAGCAACCTCATTGCTCCAAGCGATCTAATTGGACGCAGTTTGAAAACAATGCATATATGAGAAGAAAACGTTGCTGTACAGTCTATTTGACAAACTTGTGTATAACAGCAAATTACATTTCATCATCATATGTAGAAACTGCTAAATATGCTTTACCTGCGTGCGTCAACCTTATTTTGGGAATTCCGAAGTACATGTGCCACAAACAAGATCTGTATTCTTGTGCTAAAACTTTATGTCCAACTCTGTTTTAACTCTGTAACGTGTGAAAGATTCACAAGAGAGCCTTTTGAATGATTTCATCATAAACTATGTTGTATGTAGAATGATCGTCATCACTATCTGGGTTTGGGGGTCGAATTAATAACTTGACACAATTGGAAGCTTTTGCTCTCGACAATGCAACATAAAGTTGACCATGTGAAAACACTGGTTCTCGTAAATATATTCCAACAAAATCTAATGTTTGACCTTGTGCTTTATTTATAGTCATAGCAAAACAAAGTCTCACTGGAAATTGTGTTCTTTTAAACTGTACAGGTAATTTTTCATCTTGTGATGACATCAATGGTATTCTCGGAATGAACACATGTGTATTTTTAAAGTCACCGCTTGCAATTTTTGCACTTATAACATGTGTTTTAAAATCACAACATGTCAATCTTGTGCCATTGCATAAACCTTCACAATGATTCAAATTTCGTAGTAATATAATTGGACAATTTTCTTTCAAAGTTAATCTGTAAGGAGGTAAACCAACAGGATTTAAAGAATGCAAAAAATCTTCATACTGACTTTGATCATTCGATTCACATGTTTCATCAATTGCAACAAATGTTTTAGCTTCTTTTGGAAATTTGCCTATAAGCATATCATTTATTTCATCCACAAAATCATTTTTCGTCGTCAAAATAACACGAGAAGTCACAAAAGATGCATCACAGAAGAAATCATGCATATTAGGAAATGTTGTTTCAAATAATACATTCAAAGATTCCTGTTCAGTAGTATAAGGGACAATAAATGAATTTGGAATTTCAATTTTGTTTTCAGAACTAAGAGGTTCTTTTCTGTTTCCTATTCTCATCAAATATTCACAAAAGGAGGGATCAGTTTTCGCACGCATGTTTTTTGACAATTGCAATTTTTCAAGTCGGGGCCAAATATCAGAATATAATGAACTTTTGTCCACATTTTATATCGTACTGACCATATAAAATATTGTGGAAATTCTTTATACAGTAGATTGAGCTTTATTGCATCTTTATTTGTTTTGTTCATATCAAAAAATTCTGTTAACATTGTTTTTCTAATCAAAGGATTATTCATAATTGAATTTACACTTGAAGCACTCCTAAAGGAAACAAATTGTTGTCCTCCAAGATGTAATTGCAGATGATAAACAACTGGTGTCATTTCATTAATAGGGAAACCAAATAAACGCCATGTAGCTTCAGGCGGTGATACCCGTCGAGCAGATTGATATTCTTTTATTTCATCTGCTTCAACATGTGCGTCATTGTCGTGCATGTGAAATGCAATTTTGTCATGTCCTTTGCAAATGTATTTATAAATATATTTAACAGCTTTAATATCTGAATAAATTTCCACATTTATGTGACAATTTAATTTTCCAAGTAAGAATGAATTATAAGGAACAACCCACGAGTTAACAAAATAGTGATCTTTAATTTTCACAAGTCCCATGTTTCGTCTTTTATAAATTGGATAAGAATTTTTTCATTTTGATGTTTGATCAACAAAGCTTCTTGGATATTTGAATTTGCAGCAACCTTTTTTCTTTTGCATACAAGAATTTGTAGGATTTAACTTGCCACAAGGTCCATGTATCATATGTTGGACAACAAGTTTATATAAGGTTTCTTCAGCGTTACAATCAGGTAACTCAGCACGAACAATATTATCTTAAGAAGCTAGGGTAAGTAGTTTGTATTCATTAGTAAGTATAATAAGAAAATGAGCATGTGGTAAGCCGCGCTTTTGGAATTCTATAGTATACATAAAAGCTGCAACTTTTCCAAAGATATTTCTTTTTAATATATCTGTTTTTAGTTCTTCTATCTTTGCTCTACAAACTCGACTAATTAAATCAGGTCTATTTTGTGCTTCGTCAGTTGATAGCAAGTGGTCTTTTATCTCGGGCCAAGATGGGTTACAAGTCATCGTTATGAATAAATCAGGTTTTTCAAATTGTTGTACTAAAGAAATGGCATCCATGTAGCGTCGACGCATGTCTCTTGGTCCTCCTATAAAGGTAACTGGAAGGAATGTTTGCTTTCCTATATTTGAAACGTCTCTTTCTCCAAGTCTTAAAACATCAATGAGTCCTTGTAGCATTTCAACTCTAAAGAGATCTGGGTTGAATGAAAAAAGTCTAATCTTTGTGTTTCGAGTTTTATGTGTTCATCTACTGGATATTGCTGAAATAATCTTCCTGAATGCAAAGTTTCATTTGTTTCGTTTTCTCTCATTTGGAATTTGTAACAGTAATATTCACGAACAGAAATATTATCTCTTTTTCGTTTTCCTTTTTCGAAATTCTGAGCTTCCATGTCAAGGTATCCATCAAGAGAACACATATTTCTAATACGTGATAATTCTTCATGTTCACAATAGGCTCGACGTTTAGAAGTATCTTTTGGTTGTATAATTTTTTTGATGCCACAGTGCCATCCACTTTGGCCATAAGGAAATAATAATGGGTACTGTAATGGGTCATAACATCCGTAATAGTAGTTCACTATTTGAGATCTATTGCTTTGAGTGTAGATTCGGATATGAGGTGCAGAACTAACTTCAGTGATTTCTTTTTCAACACATATTCCTGCAACTTCTGATGTAGTAGGAAGATTGTATACTCGTTGATCCAAGCCTGAGTCAGATTTAAGTGCAATATTGTAGTTCGATAGATTTGGAACATCTATTAGGGATTTTAAGAAAGTAGAATATGGATTAATTCTCAGTATATTCATTAGTTTTTTGACTATTGATTCATGGATTTTGTCCGAGCAAGCCATTTTGTTAGCTAATTCGTTATCGTTGTCGTAGAAGTATAGTTGTAGATTTCTTGCTATTCCACTCGGAGGGAGTAAATAATTGATAAAATGGTACATCTTCCCTTGAACTCTAAATGTATATATACCACGATTTCTTTTTGCTAATTCTTTGTCATAATTTACACCAAATGATGTAAATGCAAACATATTATTGTATGTTCTGATATATGTTCGAAAATGTTTACATTCTTCGGTAGTTCCTAAATATATAATTCAGCAGGCGTCTCATGTGAAACTAACTTGATCGAACCATTGTTACAGCAAAATCCAAGCGGTTCATATTCAAATTTTTTTGCACCATAAAATTTACAGTTACGCACAATTTTCAAGGGAATATAATCAGATTGTAATTGACCAACGTATGAACAACTTTTTTTTTTGTGAGTTATAACCTATATATTTAGGTATCATTAGCATAAAACTACTAATTAGTTAATATACATCACTATCATAATAAAAGATTGGGGCAAACCTTTTCTGCCAACCATTCTTGAGCTCATACTACTATTTTCATTGCATGCATGTGACGTTGAGCCTAATGCCAAAAAGTAATAAATTAGCAATAATAAAGACGTTATGTATCGTAGACATATAACTCAATGTTGGATCCTTGATACTTGCCTACTTCAAAGGAGTAGAAGAGATAAGTTATATTCTTTTGCTTGTCAATTGTAACTGCAAAGCATCAACGTGAGGCTCGTTGGCTAATAGGGGAAATATCACACATTTAGCATCATTTAATTAAACTCACATGCAAAGACCGTGAAGCGACACTTCTACAAAAGGTAAAAGAACAAAGGATGTATTCTAACCTGTTGCTGAAGAGCCCACCAGAGGAACAATTTGTTGCTAAAACTTAAGTGCAGCTTCAGTAGTGCCATGGAAACCAACATTGTCGGACAAATTACTTCTTTTTGACTCTTGTCTTTTTGTTCGTCGTTGTAGTAATAGTGCTTTTTTTTTCGGCAGATATTAATCTATACGTTTCATGTCACCTAAGTTCATCTCAGCTTCCGATTTTACTGAGCAGACATGTTTGTTCTTTTGGTCAAAAGTCATTAGTCCTACAGAAGCACAATTATAAGAATTAAAACACAAGAAATAAGTGGAAATAGCTTGCTGCAGAGGTACCAGCAGAAGTGAATAGCAACTGGATTAATCACTTGTTAATAAAGAGATCCTTGGTAGAAGGTGCAATGACGAATTTCAACATTAGGTATGTATTCCTATGTCCATTAACATGTTCTGTCTCTGAGAATGAGCTTAAAATCACTCAAGTGTACCTCTGTGGGAAGAGGAAATTAACAGCCAATTAATGAAGCCAGCAGAAGCGAATAGCAACAGGATTAATCACTTGTTAATAAAGAGATCCTGGGTAGAAGGTGCAATGACGAATTTCAACATTAGGTATGTATTCCTATGTCCATTAACATGTTCTGTCGCTGAGAATGAGCTTAAAATCACTCGAGTGTACCTATGTGGGAAGAGGAAATTAACAGCCAATTAATGAAGCCATGAAAATTTTATTTTGGAATATATTATAGATATGAAAGACTAAATATCAGATAGATCAACATAAATTTAGTATGTTACATGACAAGCTAACTCTAGTACCCAAAGTTAAAGAGAACCTAGAGAAGGCAAACATTTTCAGATTTTTTTTTAAGATTCTGCCCTATATCATTTTCCAAGTAGTAGTAATGATATAATTTAGCTCCAGGCAAATGACAACAAAAGCCGTTGATATTCCTCAGAACAATAGAGATAAAAATGAATCACAAATACTTCAAAAATAGAGAAGAAAATGCATTCGTAGTAATTTTATTCCTTCAAAAGCTACCAGTAACTATTGGCACATCTAATTACCAAAATAAAAGCTAAGCAAACTGATACTGGATGGCATATCAAGAGACACAATCTTTAAACCTGTATTTCAGGTCAATTTGGTTCTAAGCAAACTAAAACTGAAAAATATCTTGGGAAACATAGCAGAAGGATAAAATAAAAAAGGGCATATATAAAGACATAATCTTTATATGGATTAAATCAAGAATTCAAGAAACAATCAAAATCATTAACTCTGAATTGACATGGGATTAGCTGATATGTAAAGAAAAAGAAGAAAAAAGTTACCCTTTCGAATTTAGACAGAAGTTTGATAAAATTCAAATGAAGACACATTGAACAGATATAAGAAGTACATTGGGCTTCTTCTTTATCTTCTATAACTGTAATTTCTGGTTGTGTTCTGTACTTACGTCAATATCAGATATAATATTTAAAAAAAAGTTGTTGAATTGCATGGTTATTCATACACATACGGAAGTTTTGATACCTCAAAGTGATCATTTGAAAGAAGATTAGTCAAAGGGGAATTAGAAAACAGCTTAAGTCGATTTTAGAATTCCTAACAAGGGATCCGCCACAAGAACTTTTTCATACACTACTATACTTCAGAGAATTCTAATAACAAAGTTCACTCCTTTTCTTTGTATATTAGTTATAGTTAAACTTTCACTTTACAAAAGTTGCAAAGAGAATCAAATTACCCTTCGCTAAGGAGATGTGACGGTGAAGATCCTCTCCCAAATGAGGTTTATTCCAATAACCCTATCCATGATTTTGTTGGTTTAGCCAACAGGTTCGTCACTTTTTTTGTTTCTACAAAGTCTTAATTGCAAAACAAACAAATTAATGAAAACAGAGAAAAAATCAGAACCCAACCTTAGTTTGTTTTCACCTTTACTGAAGAAAAGGCTAATCAAGCGAAAACCCCGAATATCTTTTTGCAGAAGATCTGAAGCTTTCAACAGAGGAAAACACAATAAAGCTGAAAGAGGAATTTATGACGAGGGTAAAGAAGAGCACGGAGGAAAACTTGTACTAAACAAAAGCAGAGCAAAGAATAAAGAAATGAGAAGCGGTGCTTTCTACCTGGCAGATTAGGGTGTCAAGAGAACAGGAAATGACAAAGATACCCTTATGATGAAGCAGGCATGTTGACCATTAGATGCCTGCTTATTCTCTCTTATAGTATAGTAGCAGAAATTCTCAAATATCATGTTTCCAGTATCTACCTAAATACTCTCTTTCTGATTGAGATTTCAAGCTTTCTAACTTTTTTTCCGTCCTATTGTTTAAATCAGGCAAGTATGGCCCAAGAGTGGATATTAGAAATCCTTACTCTTTCCTGGCCTTTGCTGCAGCTGAGCGTCAATTCCTGCAACCAGAGTTTGATGATTGTGCCGTTGCATGCAGTGGGAATCTAGCATGTCTCCGCTAAGTTGCAATCGTTATAAGTAGTTGTGTAATGCTTCTATGTTTTAATCTTTCTGTTTGTGAGCACTTCGTTAAAGAAAGCAGTTGATGAACCTTCTCTTTCTGAAGATATCTGTATTTATCTTACAAGGGACAATGTTAATCTAGCACTTTGGTGCTGAAAATCCCTTATCTCTTTGAGCTATATATATAGCTTCTCCTACTACTATCCGTGAACTCGGAAACAAATGTAAATGTGAGGATTTGAGTTCACAGGCTGTTTTCATCACCTTGTCCAATAATCTCAGATATTGGATGTCATTAAAACAATTGGTAATCCATATGATATTTCTAACGGATTTTGTTGAGGTAATGCTTCATTTAAATCATCGGAGCTCGTGGTACAGAGGTCAAGATCATACCAGTTTTTGCCTAGTGTTACATGTCTTTATCTGTCTTAATTAGTCAATGGGGAGGCAATACTAATACCGAATTATTCTATGTTAATTTAACTTGGCTTGTACCTGGAACAGAGAAAAAGGGTATCAGATTGAAACCCAGGCACTTTCTACTTTAGCAAAGGTTTAAGTTTTCTGTGCTTACACTGGGTGTTTAACATAAACGTCATATCTATTTTTGTTGCAGTTCAATTCTTGAAAATTTAGTAGAAAATTTTGGTGAAAAGCTTAACCTTTCAATTTTGAAATTATCTTTTTTAAGTGAAGCAAACATTTGCTACCAGTTATTTCTCCTTTTTTTTTGCCGAATTAGTCTCTCTATTTTACATGGACAGGAAGCAGTTCTTTATAAAGTTTAGTTGAAAGCTAGTTTTTGTTCTTACCCTTTTTTTTTGGCTCTTTTCCAGCAAAGCAAAATGGTTTAACCAACGTTAAGACTTCTGTTTTGCTTTTACTCTCTTTTCTTAATTTGTTTTTAAGCAAAGAAGGCTGTCAAGAAATTCAAGATGTTGAAGAACTGATAAATGCAAAGATAGGTACACTTCGAGAGGAGGTTGTATGCATGAATATGATAACATTGGACCTAAGAAAATAATAGCAAAAAAAGAGAAAAGTAGACAACAAACAAATTTAGTAAGCAAGTAAAAAATATACGGAAATTAATGCAATGAAATGTATCCGAAAAACCTATCATATCACTGAAACATGCAAATAGTTTTCCCCCCTAAAATTCTGAGAATCAAAATTGTACAATGTAGGATTAATGAGAGTTATCATGTAAGCACGATTTCATTCATAAAATTTATATGATTTTTTGGTAATAAATTTATATCATTACTCTTTATAAGGACTCAAATCCAAAGCAAATGTAGATTTCAGGTTTGTAATTCTTCTTAATTGGAGTTTTTTCACAATTCATAGTGTTTCGGAGAGTAAATGAAAGTACTTTTAGACGCAGTGAATATATAATTGGAGTCCATAAAGCATTTTTTGGAGCGCATGTAAGCTATGTTGCGTGGACTCTCCAAAATATAGCCGCACCCGTGTCGGATCCTTCAAAAATGCACTACTTTTGAAGGATCCGACACGTATCCGGCCACATTTTCGGAGAGTCCGAGCAACATAGCATGTAAGACTTATCATTTCTCCATGGTTAATCAACTTGCTATAATTCAACAATACCAAAAGATAGAACAAATATAATACAGTAGCTCTACTTTTATACATACATCTTTCACCAAAAGTGAGATCATAAGGAATTTTTTTTATAAAATTTGAACCATTTCTCGATTTGCGCGTGTCATCCTTGCGCAGGGCCATGCTAATGTTCTTCGTATCGTTCCAATTTTATCGGAGGTCCCCGAAGGGACATCACAAGGAAATGGAACATTAGTTTGTGGTTTTTTTTTTTTTTTGAGAAATAGAGGAGGCAGGATGTCTGAGCAAGTAAACTAGGGGCGAATTTATAGGGAGATGATAGGGCAGGTGAACCCATAGTCTCTCCGTAAAATTAGATATTTTATGTACATATTTTTAAGAAATGGTATAATATTAATTGTTCGCACCCATGCTTCAAGAAGGCCGAATGAATAGGGATCAATTCCCACTTAATATAATTTTTCCTCCATTTTTTAGTAGTGTGTCCCAGTATTAGAAATCCTAGATCCGCCTATGAAGTAAACTATATGTTGTTTCAAATGTAACACCAAGTACAAGAAAGTTCTACCAGTAATCCAAACAAGAACAAGCCCCATTTCTGAAGTGATGAAACCTAGATCTATCTCTTACTATAATTTCCCTCTCATAAATCCTTGAAATAAGCTTAGTAGCTGCATGGCAGTCACTGCAAACCCTTAGGTTCTTTATAATTCTAATAGGGGAACCAGAATCAGATGCAATAAGAGCATAAGCAATGGCTAACCTTTCACTATGGTATGAAAGTGCATCTTCCTTCTCTTCCTCTTCAATGTCAAACAACACTTCTCTTGTTCCTGACTTATGACCATGTTCTTGCAGCCTTCTATTCATTTCGTCCAGCTTCAGATATATCCATTTAGCATGTGGATGAGTCTCATCGCTAATAAGGAACTCGTGCATAGTACCATCAATATCGACAATGCTACTACCAGGAGCTTTGTCGATTCCATGATCTTTCATCAATTTCCTTACGATTTTCACATCATCCCACTTGTTCAAGCTAGCATACATATTCGATAACAACACATAATTCCCGCTAGTCTCTGGCTCGAGCTGTATCAATTGTTTCAATGCTGATTTACCTACCTCTAAGTTACCATGAACACGAGCAGCTCCTAATAAAGACCTCCAAAGAACTGCATTTGGCTTCATAGGAATGGTCTGAACTATTTCCTCAGCCTCCTTCACCCGGCCTGCCCGACCCAAAAGATCCACTAAGGTCCCATAATGCTCAAGCTTAGGCTCAATTCCATAATCCTCTTTCATTGACCCAAAAAATTTGCAGCCTTGATCAACCAACCCCACATGAGAGCAAGCACATATTATAACTAGCATAGTTACATCATCTGGAACCAAACCTTGTAATTCCATTTTCACGAAAAGGTCAAGAGCCTCCAGCCCAAGGCCGTGCACTGCAAGTCCTCTAATCATGGAATTATAACAATATGTGTCTCTTTCGAGCAATTGATCGAACAACTGTCGGGCAATATCAAGACGGCCACAATTTGCATACATGGTGATTAAAGCTGTGCCAACGAAGCGGTTGAGCTTGAGTCTATTCCTAAGCACATAATAATGAGCCCATATCCCCTGACTAAGTGCACCCAAATCAGCACAAGCACTAAACAATGCCACCAAACTAACTTCATTAGGACTAGTCAAAGATTTCTGCATTTGATTAAACAAAAGCAGAACTTCCAATGACAAATTAGTCCTATCATAAGCATTATCAAAACTGGCTTCATATTGAACAGAAGTATTATGGGCATAAGCTGTAAGTATGGAGTTCCAAGAAGCTAAATCCGGTCTTGTGATTTGATCAAAGAGGAATCTTGCAACCCCCAATTTGCCACTCCTGGAGTAGAAATTAAGCAACGAGGCTTGAACAAAATGATCATAAGGTGGTTCAAGGAATTTCAAGACATGGGTGTGCAAGGCACGGCCATGTTGAAGCCATGGTTGAGAACTACAAGCCTTAAAAAGAGACGGGTAAGTGTAATTATTGGGCTTGAGAGTGGTTTGAGTGAGAATACGAGTGTAAAGAGCTAAGGAAAAGTGAACTTGATCATCTTTCCTAGCAAGGGATGATGAGATGAGGGTGTTGAAAAGGAAAATTGTTGGATTGTTTACTTGGTTGAAAATGGTTAGCGCATAGGAGTTGGCGGCGGCTAGGGTGGAGGACAAAATGAGTATGCGACTGAGAGGGTAAGTGTGGAGAATAAGCCCAGATATGATCACTTGAGCATGCACTTGCTTGAGAGTGGCTATGTTTTTGCATTGTTCTATGAGTTTGAAAATTGGGTGGGCAGATTTTGGGCTCAACGATTTCATGTGAGGTACTCGAAGCTTTGCATTAAAAACCATAACCTTAGTGCAGAATGAGAGCTCTCCTTTTGATGGTGCACTTGCACAGGATTAACCGCACGACAGAACTCAACAACAATTCAGATCATGCCCACATCTGAAAATTAAATAAAGACATAATTAGAACTCATCACATATACAAATTTAGCACATATGTGAACAAAAATCATAGATCTGGTCATTATGGACAAGATTTCTTTCTTTTTTTAATCGATTTAGTTACAGATTGATATAAAAATTTGTTCAAATAACCTCACCACCATGCTCAGATCACATCACTTTCAATTAGGATAGTCACAATCTTCCATTATAAATAAAATAAGGAAAAACATAAACATAATCGAAATTTGATAAATAAACTAAAATTCAACAATCCTTATGAAAGAAACATAAATTACCAACAAAAAGAAAGTGAAAACGTGAATCACAACATCTTTCCGTAAAGTGAGAAAGTTAGTACTTCCAGTCATTTAGAATAATATGTATCAAACATCACCAGCGTTTTGCAGTCTAGAAGTCATAGTTCATATGAAAAAGCGAAGCTAATGCCATAGTCAACTGAGGTGTTCAAGCATATAGTCTTCTACAGAGCCCAGCAAATGCGCGACAAGCTTAGCGCTAGCTTAACAGAATAGAAGCAACTCAGAGAGGTTGTCAACAGCTTGTGCATGAGCTCATGTTGCCACATGGGAGGCAGTTATATGCAAGTTGCAGTAATTTAATTACTGAAATTAGTTAGGAGATTAGCTTATTGCTCATGTTGTATATAGAGTATTGAATAGTAGTTGTAGCCTTGTGTTGATTATAACTTATGTCAAATATAGTTTCCTTGACCCAACTTTCAGCATTCAAACTCATAGTTCCTGAGCTGATGGTCATTGACTCATTGGTACAACTGGTATTAGAGCTATTTGAATCCTCGAACCAGGGTTGAAATGGCTAAAAGACCGCCAAAATATACTGAAGCGGATGTAAAGGAACTCCCTAAGCAGCCTAAATAGTTGCCACCTCACAGGGGTAGCAATGATGACAGAATACCCCCGGTCGGTGACTCTATACCAGTTAAAGGAGGCTTATATATTTTTCGATAAGTAGAAAAAACATCACATGTTTGTTTTGGCTGGAAAGAAAGTTGGCTCTTGCTATTCGTACGTTACCACAATGACTCAAAACAGATGCTCTGCGGAGCATAAGTTTTACAAACCACTCACTGAGGACTTATTAGATGAATTGGATGAACCAAGATATTCCTAAGGTGGATCAGAGAGCAGGTTACCATCAATTGAGAATGACAGCTGAGATTATCTTCAAAACAAATATTGGTGATGCCATTTGGCCTAACCAATGCACCATCCACCTTAAAAAGCTTGATGAACACTATCTTTAAGCCTTAATCATGTAAATTTATATTATTTTTCTTCAATTATATACTAATTTCCTTCTTCAGTACTTCAGTGAGAGGTTTAATTTATGCTCTTCAATTTTATTCAAGATTCATTGTGGAGACAAATGCTAGTGACCTTGCTAGTAGGAGCAGTGTATTTTCTTATCAACACTAATTACTATCAACTTAGACTTGATCTATTTGTGCAATCTTTGAGTAGGCATATCACCTTTTTACTTTCAGAACAGACACCTCCTCCCCCCAATAAAAAAAACCCTAAAAAAAAAATCAAATTTCTGATAAGCCAAAGTTGCATACTAACTTTCAGTTTCAAGCATTACCAAGTCAAAGGGAGTTCAAATTCAACATTTTTATCAAGTGGCTTCAACAATAAAGTATTACAAAAGCACACTGTTTGATTTAGCCATCATACTAAAAAAGAAAACGTCAAGTAATAATACAAGAACATAAATAAAGGGGAAGAGAAGAACGTAGACCTACTTGGCAGAAGAAACTTATGAAGAAGTAGCCATTTGACTCTTCAATTTCCGTTCAGTCTCTTTTTTGATTTTCTCCGGCCGCCTCCTACATGAAAACTTCTTCCAGAAAATGACGAGAATGTCAATCTATTGAGGAGAGCAGAGCAATCTTCTCCGAGGGCAACTTTGGAATTAAGCGAAACTTTATTTAAAAGAGATTTTTATAAATAAATAAAAAAACAGAATTTTTTTTCAATAATGTGTTTGTCAAATTTTGTAAGTTTTTGAAAATTTTTCTAAAATGAGTTTTTCAAAAATCAATAAGTGGTTTGGATCATTTATTCAAAATTTTCGGCCCCACTCACAAAACTGCAATATTTTTTCAAGTAAATGCATGTACAAACAAAATTTCAAATTCCAAATACTATTTTCAACTTAACTCCAAATACTACTTTTTTTCAAAAATTATAATTTTTATGTCCAAACGCCTACTATATTAGAAACTTATTTACCCTCACTAGAGATGTTTAAATTAATTGCAAGTTCATATACGATTTACCAATTGTATACAAATTAGTATAATTAGTATTGATTGTAGCCTTTTAATTTGGTAAATCCCTTTAAACCCTCATAATTCCTTTCTTCCCCACACAAACCACAATCACAGTTCTTTCTAAAGGATTTTTCCTCTTTCCCTCTTTGAAATCAACTCTATTTTTACACCGATTCTAAAAGATTTTCTTCTAAAGCTTATAATTTTCTCTAACATGGCGAAGAAAGGAATTAATTTTTTATCTATCTGACTTTTTTCAAGGCCAGAGTTTGGAGCTTTTTTGGGCTTCCCCTTTTCTTGTTGGCGTTCCGATGGAGGCTAGCAGCAAATAAATATCAATTATTTGGCTCAATCGTTCAAATTAAAATTGTCAACCAATAAATTTTGAAGGTGTTTGACTCTCCACCATTGACAGCCACTAAAAAGCTTCGAAACATTAAATTCGAATTCGGATTTTCAAAGAATAACATTTGTTTGGATTGGGTGTTATTGCAAACGATTGGGAATATTCTATGGAGTTTATATCTCAATTTTGAGGATATTTGGTGAAGGTTAGACTTGATTTTTGCTAGATTTTCAGATAAAAAGTCGCCGTCGAAGAAGAGGACGACATGGCATATAATATACATACAAAATTATATTAAAGTTGTATAATAGTTGTATGAAAACTGTGTTTGGTTGTATTTTATTTTGTAGTTGTATTTTTTTATTTGAATGTTGTATGAAAGTTAAAAATTAGTTGTATACTATATGAGTCATTGTATGAAATTTGTATTTAAGTTATAAATACTATCTTTTTACATAAAGTAATTGATATGTGTCAAATTTGTATTAAGAGAGGAACTTTCGATTGGAATTTCAGAGACGATGAAGAATACACCACATACAAAATATATACAAATTGTCACACCTCCTTTTTACCCACCCGAAGGTAGTATAAGGGAGTTTTTTCACTTTAAGTGACATCATTCGAAATGGGATTATTTATTTATCAGAGTCGCCACTTGGGATAGTTTATTTGGTGTCCCAAGTCACCAGTTTATTTTTAATCCCAAATCGAGGAAATTCGACTTTCCTTTTGAAGTCTGCGAACCAAGAATTCTGAATAAGGAATTTTGTTAACCCGGGAGAAGGTGTTAGGCATTCCCGGATTCCGTGGTTCTAGCACGGTCGCTTAAACTATTACAATTGGCTTATTATCTGATTTTAATACATGTTTTAGCCTATGGTATATTTTAACTTATTAACCGCTTCTAATTAATTTAGGAAGATTCAACGTTAAAGTCTCCCGAAGACTCCCAATGCAGCAGAGCCGGAAACATCTCCTTACGTCGAGCTGGTACCCGAGAGATCGAGTAACGATCGAGCGGCAACTGACCCCGCCGTAGTGAGGATGCTTGGGAACCTCTTCGAAAGGATCGAATTAGGCTCGTGGAAACTCTTACAGCAACCGTCTCCCGAGGATACAGTCCCGGAACTCGCTTCACAAAAATCAGGAACGCCGAAACTCCCTAGGTGTGACAGGACCTCGGATCCATACGGGCGCATCACCACTTACGCATGCGCATCCAGAGACAGCGACCTCCAAGATGTTGAGTTCGAGCCCGTCCTGTTGAAGAAACTCGAAGAGACTCTCTCGAAAGAAACCATAACGCAGCGCCACTGCCTGGCGCCTGACCTCACGAACCCGCTTACCATACCAGCGTGGTCCCCCGCGGAAGCATGCGCCGGTGCCATCAAAGCAGTACCGAGAGGGACCAATACACCTGAGGCCGGACGAAGAAGAAATGAAATGCCGCGGGAAGCCCCACCCCACTCCCTGATAGAACGAATGATATCGCTCCCGGTTTCGGATGATCGGGCAACACAAGCCTTCACCCGAAGCCTAAACGAAGCATACCCAACGGCTCCAGGACATTTCAAGCAAAGCTTGATCAGATACCCAACCAAGGCTTGGTTGGATACCCACACCCGACACCAGCCCAGAATCAGGGCCGTAGACAACCATCCGGGAACCTCCTCGGGTTCGGTATATCCAAGTGGACTCCCGATAAAGAAGCTGACGCCGGACGGACGGAGGTATCAGCCGCCCGCTGCGAATAGAAGGAACGACTCGAGATGTAACTCACCTCACAACAATAGGGAAATAGCCCGAGGACAGTACCCTCGAGGAACCTCCAATGGAACCAGATTCAACAAGGCACAACTGGCAGGGAAACCCCGCCCGGTCGAGTACAACTTTAGCATTGCTATACCAAGCATCGTGATCACCATATGCGAAGCCAGGAACGCCAGGCGGCTCAGACCTATTCGACCAAAACCCCTTTAAAAGAAACATGGCCCATCGCGGGAGCCGCGGGGCGTGCGGGGTCACTGGCTCAAAAGGGCGACAACTATGCTATTCAACAGAGGCCGGTACCAAGTATCATCGAGCGGTCAGACTTGGCTCCAGCTCCAAGGGAGGAAGGAGATCGGGAAAAAATGAAGCTGGCAAGCCACGACGTATTGCCACGACAGTAAAGGGGCGGCGGCACCCTTCAAAGATCCATATAGTGTAGAGTGAAAGTGATCATCGCGAGAAAGAGACGGTCCCGGGGAATATTCCCAAAGGACACCCTTGCATCCAAGGAAAGGGACGCCGAGACTTCGCCTCGATCTCGTATCAACGCATTGGTAACCCCCTCCCTCATTTAACTTACTTCAAATAAAGCATGTGTTCATGAGTACAGGTGATTCGACCAATTGTACCGACGGTGTCAGACCAAAGACAATAGGGCACTTCGGACTAACGAACCGAATCACTCCCGCGCCTCGAGCCTTTGATGGGTTCCGGACGCCAATCGCCACAACAATCAGGGAGGCCGCTCCCTCTATACAGCCCACTTGAGCTCGAGCTAGAACGCCGAACCCGCGAGGCGCGGACGTTTTATTCAGATGACAACGGACACACCGCCCAGAGGGGACTTCGACCCTGCTCCACCAAAAGGGTGAAACCCCACGACAAAGGTGGGACTAAAGTATTCGACAAGGATCTACACGCGACGAGAGGAAATTCCTCACCATGTGACCCATCGCCAGCATCGATGCCTCCGCCCTCGAAGGGATCAAAGGGTAAGCAGAACCACATATTTGGCCAAGCCTGGTCGAACATAGCAGAAGGCTGCATCAGGGCTCGTGCCTCGAAACGTCGCCTACGCATCCCGCAACAAGGAAGAACTACTCCGCTCCTTTGTTATTTCTTTTCTTTTCTTTTTACTAAGCTGTATGCAGGCAGTCAGCCGAGGCATTCAAAAGTTCTAAACTCCACTCGGGGATCCGAGGCCTCTGCGGGATCCGCCGAGCTCTCTCTCCTCAACCGGGCTTCCAACCTAAAGAAGGTCCCACCAACAAGATTATTAGCGGAGTAGCATACCCCCAAGAAAGGGATCCGACGAGATCGCAGTCCTTTCTTCTACAGTCGGACGACGTGCGATGATCTCCTATTAAGGATACCATCCCCTCGGAAGGGCCAATAAACGGCAGGTTAAATTCCAAAACGGAATCATATAAACAGATCAGTAATCAGAGGAGCCGCACCCATGCGGGCCGAGCTCACAACAGCGGGACGATATGTATTCGCAACATATATTTATGCCAAAGAAATAAAGAATATCTTTTTTGGCATTTCATGTTTCGAAAAAGGCTATTTTGGCATATTCACGGCGAAGGCCTCTCCGCCAAATACGTCCCGAGATACTCGGAGACTTAAACGATTCAGCGCCCACACGACCCCAGGGTCGGAACTCCGGGCTCATCAAGCCCCTATAAGGCAACTCTGAGTTCACGAGAAGCGGTCTTCAGGCTTAAACAAACTCGATGACTCGGAGACTGCCGTTAATCGCCATACGACTGGAAAACCCAAAACTGTAAAACCCCTAGCGGGAAGCCTCGACATAACCATATCTATTCTACAAAGCTGTAAGACCTCAATAGGCATGACAAACTGTAAGACCTCAATAGGCATGACAAACTGTAAGACCTCAACAAGCATGAAAATCCCGCAGTTTAGGCTATACGTCGCATTTGTAAGAATCCCTAAAGGGCATACCCTCGGTGTAGATGCCTAAATTGTCACTTGGGATCAAAAATGGCTACGGCCAAACGCATATGACTACGGTCAAAACGGTGATACAACCTAAATAACATGACTCGGGGACGCCCGACTGTCGTTAAAAATACTCCGAATATACTTCGGAAAGAACCGGTTAAAACAGGCTTCCCTCAACAGGCAAAAAACGAGCTCTAACCGCGTCGGCTCCAAATCACAAGAGCGTCGATCTACTCGACCTACGAGCTATGAACCTTACGAGGTGCTCAAAACATCGGCGGGAACGACTTGAAATCGAGGTTCTTCTAGAACCGACGACGGGTCAAGCAAAAATACTCTAAAAGACCTTAACGAGCGGAAACAAAGCCTACAAAAAAGCCCACGGGCAAAAAATAGCGTAAGAGCCATTGTCGCCAGCTAAGCAAGCCTATGGGCCTCATATTGAAAGGTCTCTACGACCAAACAAGCGTAAGAGCCATTATTGCCAGCTAAAGAATTGACAACTTGAGGATTAAAGTGAGCTCGAATCGTAACCCGATTCGGAGACCAGATCCAAAATAGTTAACTAAGCAAGCCTACGGGCCACATACTAAAAGGTCTCAACGACCAAACGACATAAGTGCCACTGTCGCCGGCCAGAAACTCAATGAAATTTGAAGGTGGATTACAGCTCAGATCGCAACGCGACTCGGAGACTGGACCCAAAAAATTGCAATATGCCTACGGTCACGGCATAAGTGCCACTATCGCCGGCCAGAAACTCAAGGTTCGATTGCAGCTCGAATCGCAACGCGACTCGGAGACTGGACCCGAAGCTGATTAAAACAACCAAACGCCCAAGGGCAGGAAATAAAAACCATCATCGTCAGCCCGAACAAACGCAGGAATCGAGGGTATATTAAGCTCGAGTCGGACCCCGACTCGGAGACTGAACCCAAAGACAGTCAAAAGATGCAAGCCTAAGGGCAAATCCAGGATCAAATCGATCCAATGGAAACAAACAGAAATACAGAAGATACAAGTTGCTGGGTTTCCCCTCTTATTGCTACATATTGATGACGAAGCGCAATCTCGGCCTGCGTCGTATAATGAAAGCTATATATACACAACAAAGGCAGGGAATATTCGTTCCCCCCCTTTTTTTCCCCGGCCAGCTACGGTCCGGCGATCTCCTCCTCATCATTCTCATCATCGGATATCAGGAACTTGGCATCGACCTCCTCTCCTTTGGCTTGTCTGATCTCCTCCGAAAGATCAAAACCTCTGGCATGAATCTCCTCGAGTGTCTCCCTCCGGGATCTGCATCTCTCATATTCCCTTCTATTATTTGCACGATCGAGGGCCTTCTTCAGCTCAGCCTTAGCGGAAGCGACACTCCTTGAATGAGCCGCCATTTTTTTCCCCGCCCTAGTATTATTCATTACAACCTCGGTCCGGAAGTTCACCACCTCGGTTTTCGCCCTTGATAGCTCGGATGAGAGTCTCGCGACCATCTTCGCCCGAGCGGAATCGTTCGCACGAGCGGCCTGAATTTGCGCCTCAAGAACGGATGTCACGGCCTGAGCCCTCTCTTTGGCCTCAGAATGGGCACTAACACGCGCTTGCAGCTTAGTGAATTCACGTTTGGCTTTGCCAACCTCGCCCAATAGTTGTTCCATCTCTTCCGCCTTGTCCTTCAGCTGAAACAGCAACACGTCAAAGACAGTAAGACGAAAAAGGGAATACAGGCCAGCGCGGGATGCAGAATACCTGTTTCTCCAAGAGGACCTCCGGGGCACGGCTTCGATCCACCCCACGCCGTAAAGAAATGAGCTTATCTTCCTTCTCCGCACAGAGAAGTTTGAGTGATTTTTTCCTTTCTCGAGCCTCCCGCAACGGGGCCTCGCAACGAAGCAGCTCGACTTTGAGCCTATCAAAAGCCTGAAAAAGAAAGGCCAGGTAAGTAAAAGGAAGGGAAAGGAGCATGGGGCCAGAACATCCCTACTACAGTCGGAAACTCACCGCAAGGCCAAGACGATGGGCCTCGCCGAGGTCCGAAGCAACGTCCGATGGTGCATCAATCCGGGAAGCTTGCCGGCTGACCGAATCGCTTCCCCTCAACCGCTGCGAAAAAGGGGTTTCACCGCAAGCCTTCTCGCACCACGGAACACCTTTCCTTTTGCCAGCGCTCCTTGATTCCTGAACCAACAGTCTCTCCTCCTCTCTTGGGGAACCCAGTCTCGCCTCGAATAAACTTCCGGCACCTGCGATAGAGGAATCGGGCCAATTAGCAAAAAGAAAGCCATCCCTAAAAGGGGGGGGGGGGGGAACTCCAGGCACCTACCATAATGCTTCGCCTCCCATCTCCCTTCTGAAAGATCTCTCCACCGGCGCCTATCGTGAGCCCAGCATGCTCCCAGCCTACAAGACCATTCGGCTAAATCAGGGATCTCACCAGGCAACCAATGAGTTGCTATAAACAAAGGACAGGAAGACATTATTATGGGGCCAACCTCATATGAAGAGAAAGACAGTTCGAACAGAGTGCTTACGTGCGGAGTACCATGGAAACGGTAAAAATTCTCTGGGGATAATGTCGGTTGTCCGGACTGGAAGTAACTGACTCATCCATCCACGGTCCTCATCCTCCTCGCCACCGATCATAGAAGATCGAGTGGACCTGTGCTGAAGAGAAACTAGGCCCCGGTAACGTAATGGCCGGTACAACCTTATGAGGTGATTGAGGGTAAACTCTATCCCGGCCTTATCAACAAAATATCGCACCGACCGCACTATCCTCCAGAGAAAGGGATGAACCTGCACCAATGTTACTTGACACCTTCTACATAAATCAAGCACGACCTGGTCCGGGGAACCCGGCGCGAGAACTTGGGTATACACGCTCAAGAAACCCTCAACATGCGTCATGACATTCTCCTCGGGGGAAGGTACTTGTAGAATCATGCCTTCCCCCCTTCCGCACTCTCTCCTGATCGCCCCGAGGTTCTCCTCCCACACTGATGAAATAATCCTCGAGACGTGCTCCCGATGGCACGGAACATTGGGAGGCTTCCCCGGTATGGCGACCCTCATCGAGGCAGCGCACTCCGGGCCTCGCTCCCCCGGCATCGGGAGAGGGCTACTGGCGCCAACCAAAGGTGGAACACAGGAAGGAATCCCCTTTGTCCGAGGATCAGATGTCGAAGCGGCGGCCATGGCCACGACAGAATAAGGAGAAGAAGAGGAGGACCCAGGCAAAAACTTCCTGAAGCAAAGAAGTGGAGGGACTCACACAAATCGCCAAGCTCTACAGAGGAGATAGGCTTATCAAAAAATTGCAGAATCGCCGCTTGAAGGGCGGATAGGCAAATATATAGGGGCCAGGCAACAACTGCTCAGTTGCCCAAGAAGGCCAATTAATTCTAGCCGCGTTAACGTCACCTTCTCCTTGGGGAGTGCACTGGCAGAATCATCCCAGGCCCCCGCATAATTCATAAAATCAAGGGAGCTCGAGAGATCCCCTACGTAGGTTTGGAGGAGCTACCGGCTCAACCTCGGGATGTGGCTAGTCTTGAGGCCCCGGGTCCGACCTACGAAAGGGCTCCAAAGGCCCGATGCTCGATGCTCAAAAGCAAGAAGGAATACCAGAATAAAAGCTCCTTTCATATATTGACAAAAAGGAAAAACACCTTTGCTCTATTCGTCTCCTAGAAGGGAGAACACATGGAACAAAAAGAAGGCATACAAAAAAGGGGCTCGGAGACTACTCCTCGCCACTATCATCTTCACCCCCATCGGGGACAATCAAGAGCACCAGTCTTCCCTCCCTCACGGGAGCCTCCTCTAGGTCAGCATATAGCTCGAAACCTCTGGCCTCGAGTTCTTCCAGGACCTCCATCTTCACCTTCACTTTGGCATGTTCAACAGCTCGGACCAGCTTCTGCTCAGCCGCCAGGGATATGTCACGAACGATTGCATGCGCCGTGGCCGCATCCTCCTTATAAGTAGAAGCATCTCGTTCGGCCTCCAACTTAGCCGCGGCCAAAGCAACAATCTCCCTGCGAGTGTCCGAGAGAAGGCCCCGGTATGTCGCCAATTCCTCGGTCACTCACTACTGGAAAATCAGCCTATGGTAGCGAACGTTTTTGCAACGGTTCAGAAACCGTTGCTATAGAGTGCTTATGGCAACGGTTGTAACCTTTCCAATAAGACATAGGTATATTCGGCACACTTCAACCAGAAACGCATTGCACTTGTGTGGAAACCGTTCCCATAGCTATTTTTTTTGCAACGTTTCTTCTAACCGTTCCTATAGACGAATCTATTGCAACGGATCTGGAAAAAAAATTCAATGGGAATAGTTATGAATCCCTCTTAATTCTTTTCCCCCCTAAATTTTCGTGAAACCCGCCAAAATCCCAAATTATTTATATTCTATTTTTTTACCTGCATTTTTTATGTAATAGTACTACTAATTAATTAAAAGGATAAGGTAAAATATAAAGCTAGCCTCCCTCTCAAAGCTCACGCCCAATCTCTCTGCCAAACCTCGTCGCCGCTGCTGACACCCCCGCCAGTGACAGTCCAACGCCGGTGACAGTCCCTCTGCCAACCTCCATTAAACCGACCAAATCTCAGCAAACAATTGTCAACATTTGAGCTCTAATTCGGACCATAAACAACCAGCTCCTTCAAACAATTCGAACCATCCAATAAGTTTAGGTTTTTTTCTCGATTAAGGTCGGCTAATACGTCAAGTTCCACAGATCCCTAATTCAAGGTTTTTGCTCGATTCTCATAAATTTCTAATTTATTTCGTTCTCTTCTTTTACTAGTTTTGTAATTTCTCAACAGTTAAGCCCTAATTTGCTGATTTCATTTTGCAATTTCTCAATAGTTGAGCGCTAATTCTCAAATTTCATTCCTAACTGAAGAAGAATTTGCCACCGGGTAGTTGTGGAATAAATATCATCGTAAGTTCCTTTACACCAGATTAATTGATTTTAATTTTATTTTTAGGGTATCTAAGCGATATACTGTTATTGATTAGAAATACACAATTTTTATTGTGTTGTGATCTTTTTTCTTGGGGAATATTGTGCTGATAATTTCGTTGATAGACTATTGGAACTCCGATTTCCACAAGGTAAACTTGAACACTGCAATCGCTGAATATGTTTTCCTTAAATAAAATTTAAAACTGGTTCGTGCATATGAAGATTTGCAGAATTCACTGTGCTTTTCTTCCTCCATTTGTCTAACTGTTAATTGTCAATGTGAATAGTAAACTGTTTCAGTGAAAGTTCAGTACGGATTTGTTCACTGCCTTCTTTACTCTTATCTCAAATTATTTTTGATTTTTCTATTGGTGCTATTCTCGCCCTTGGGACGGAATATTAAAGAAAACACTTATTCCATATAGTGTTTGCACCAAATTTTTTTTGTGCTTCTGCTTTTTGAGTGAGCTTCTGTTGTATTAGTTACCTTCTTCCCCTAAATATATCGGTGGTGGTGGAATATGCATATTTATATAGTATATGTTATTGTCCTTGTGAATGTAAAAGTCATACCTGGGATTCCCATAACGTTAATATTTCCTTCCTGGACTCATTCAGCAGATGCGGCGTAGTATATTGTTTGTAATAAATATTACATATACGAGTTTGATCTTTTAGGAAACAACAAAAACATACTTGTTTCCATTTCCTTTCTATCCTAGTATTTTTCACAATCATTTGCTTTCTGGATTTGATTGGATTTTTCCTGCACTTGAAACTGTTTTTTTGTCAATCTGCTGGAATGTTAAATTCCTTTATGTGTTTGATCGAATTATCCATGCACTTGAAACTGTTTTTTTTTGGGTCAATTTGTTGTGATGTTAATTCCTTTTATGGGTTTGGTAGAATTGTACCCGCTTAAAACTGGTTTGTTTTTTTCAATCGGCTGGAATGTTAAATTGGAGATTAGTTTTGTCCTTGGTAAAAGGAAATGATTGTCTTGGTATATCTTTGTCTCCTGTTTGATATTGGTTCGCCAAACATGTAACTCTTTAAGATCAAGTCTTTGGATTGTTATTAAAGTGGCTAGCTGAGAAGTCGCCACTCTATAGATTGACACTAGATTGGCTAGTTAGGTTGTTTGACTATATGCTAAAGGCATCATATATATATGCTGTACTTTTTATTTTTGGATACCATAAGTAGATGATAAGTGCCAACTTTGCCTCACTATATATTGGTAGCCTGAAATAGCAACATAATAATAAATACCTGGTGAGTGATTATATTCTGAGGCTTTAACTTTCATATAACTTAACAATAGCTTTTGAAGAAGAACCATGCAAATTTCTTTTACAAATTAGAGTGTCTGAAATGCTTAATGCTATATTGTTGCTCTCCAAATCTATGCTACCAAATCTTAAGTTATATTTTCAATGATGCTGCCAAATTTATTGACTCATTTTATTTGCAGAAACAATCCAAAATCAATATTGAGAATCGAAAAAAGTTGAAGCATCCACACACTGCTGGCAAGACAAGTTTTGCTCTAGTCCGCGAGGTTTGATGTTTTATCTTTTTTTACACTATCTATACCCAAGTAAGAATACACCATTGACCAGTTTCCATGACAAGTGAAGATGATTAAATTTTGCCGCATCTTACTGGTAATAATGATAGTTTAACAAATTGGCACCAAATCGTCATAGTTCAGTATCTGGGAGGTGGCGTCATGTCTCAACTTGTTGTTTTCTGCTACTTAAGTTTTGTTATCATCTAAGAAGTGAAAACTATCGACATGTTTCTTTATATAGTATGTTTATCACTTTTTTAATATGAACTTGTCAGCTTTACATGAAAAGTTTTTCATATTTGTTTTTATGTAACCAGGCAAAAAAAGAAGAAAACTTCTGATAATCTATCAAGTAAGGACATCTTTGTGGCTACCAAAAAAGAAAACCTGGTCGAGTATACAAAAGCTCATATGAGGATACAATTAGTAAAATTGTACGAATTTTCTATTTTAATGCTTGGGAACAAGAAATTACACTTAATGTCGTTTCACAACTTCGACGTATGAATCTAGGATTACACATTGATCCTACATGTTGAATTTTAGTGCTCGTTCACATGGAGAAGCTATATTTGCTCAACAAAATGCTATTCAACTAATCAATCGCCTCTCTACTGGTAGTAACAATCGAGGTTAGTACTTACTCCAAATGTTACACCCCTTCTTTTCTTTCTTCTTCTTCTTCTTCTCCTTCTTCTCCTCCTTCTGTTACTTCTTCTACCACATCTCTCTTTCTCTGTTCACAGTTTTCTTTTCTTCTTGTTCGCAACTGAGTGATCTCGCTTCGTGCACGCAAGATGTTTGACAATTTTTCTTACAGGAAAATTAGTATGCTGGCCAAGTCCGATTAATATAGTAATTTTGTTTTTTTCATCTTCTACTGGTTGTGTGGCTTTCGGTATAAGGGCTAGTTTGATGTTGGTTAAGTGGTGGATCTTTAATTAGACTCTGTTTGTGTCTTCATGTGCTGTTCGGATATTACAATCTCCTGCTTGACATCTGCTTGTTTTTCAGGCACCATTTTCTTGATGATGATCTAAGATGCAAAATTTCACAACCGAACTTATAACACCGATAACTAAAAAGATAAAAACTTAAACAGTAATCTCATTAATTAGAAAAATAATCTACTTAAATTGCAAACCATAAGTGAAAAAAGAAAAGACAACCTAAGACTTGAAGATTGTAACAACTTCAAGGCACTCTGTTACTTGGGTTTTGTTAGGTAGGTGCCTGTGTTAGTTATATATAACCACAAACACTCTGTAACTAAAGATATACTGCATTTGCCAAATGGACATACGTCCAAAAATTAATGAACTTTTTATGGCTTTAGAAGCTTCCCTAATAATAAATGTTATTAGGCCTATAAATCTAGTAGTGAAAAGACCAAGAAAAAAAGAGGAGAAGAGATTCCATCAGTAAAGTTCAAAGCTTTGAATACTATAACTGCCCACAGAGAATGCTTGCTTCTTTTCTACACTAAACAGTGACTAAAAGAGAATAGTTGATAATGTGTCAAGAACAACTAGCCAAGATCATTGATGACACCGATATTGAGAGTATTGATATGATAATTGTCCCAAGATCATTGTGTCAAGAAATATATGCTTTATGCTCAGGCCATTGCATTGGTATTTCTGCACATCAGGATCATAGCGGTAGGTTCTATGAACTTGCTAAGGGATATTCTGACTGCCTCTTTTTCACAAACTGTGCGCCTGACATTTCGAAGATTGCTAAGGAAACATTTTTTTCTTTTTCCTTTGATAAGTGAGTTTTGCAAGGAAACTGGTCTGTTAGTTCTGCAGATCTTTGCTTTTCGAAAGTCTTTGATATGGTCAATGCTATACTCCTGTAGCAGTGTGAAGCTTTCAACTTTTTTTTTTTTGCATAATGGACACGATACCTTTACTATTCTTACCTCTTGCTAACTATACTAGCCGTCGAAAGAGAGCTAAATTGTCTGAAGCATGTGAAAGACATATTACAATTTAAGTATGCAACTTCATCTTTTTTGTGTTAATATCAATTTGTTTGTTGATACTACAATACTACTGCATTATCATGTTAAAACTATTCTTCGTGTTTTTATTTTGTCATAAGAATGTATTAGGTGTACTCTCTAGCAATTAATTATTGAAACTAATTGTTGGATATGAATGTGTGAAGTTGGGTATGAAACTAACAACCTGAAGGTGTGCACAATACTTTTTTCTTTCTACTTTTAATAGCTTCTATTGATATTACTTGGAGTTATTGAAGATGCTTGTTACAACAAGTAAAGTTATTTTTGCTGGCGCATATTAGTATGAAGAAGTATTTCTGCCTGCTGTCGCTTTTTGTGTTTGACTGAGAATGAGATATGAAGTTCTTGCCGTATGAAATATTTCTCATTTGACTGGTTTTTCTAAAATATGAAGTTACGGCCTTTTTCTTAATGCTTGCCTGCCATATTTAATATTGTCACATGCAACTTATACTCCATAAGTCGGACTCATTTGGATATTATTTGGATGGTACTCCCTAACAACTTGCATATCTTTTGACTTATTGTAAAATTGATTAAGTGGAACTATATGTTAATCTTGTGTATGTTGCTTTCCTTTCCATGTGAGTTCTTTTTTTAATTAATTGCTATGCAAATAAATTTGATATAACTTAGTTTTTTGATGGTTTTGTAGGTAAAGCAAATCAAGAAGGAGTAGACAAAAGCAGTGAAGTACTTTAGATATTGGTTGATGGTTGCAAGGTCTTCATATGTTCTAGGAATTTTTTATTTTAGAAGTTCTATGTATGTCAACTCTTGAAGTTGTCAAACAGTATTGTACATTTTTGTTTAATAAAAGATAATACTACTTGATTATTTGGATTAGCATTTTGTTGTTGCATATTTTCTTTTGTGATTTATATAAATTAAGTATATATATAAATAAATAATTATTGTAATAAACCATCATCCCATTGCAATAGGCAAAACCCGTTACGATAGCTCTTAAAAACCGTTGCGATGGCTCTTAAGACCTCTAATAACCGTTGCTATAGCATCAAAAACACGTTGCAATAGCCAATACAATCGTTGCAAAAAATGACAATTGCAACGGTTCTAAACCGTTACATTTGAAATAATAATCGTCACACTAGAATGGGTCGCGACGGTTCTTAAACCGTTACAATAGAAAGACCTATTGGGACGAATTTCGAACCGTTGCAAAAAACCGTTGCAGTAGGCCTATTGACACGCGACATGATGTTACGGGTGCTAAACCGTCCCAATAGATCTAAGGCAATGGTTTTATTACCTATTGCAACAGTTTTTTAACCGTTGCAATAGGCCAATTTTTTAGTAGTGACTGTCTCGCTCCGTTCCTTCAGCCCGGAGACCTCCACTTCTAATTCATTAATCCGCTAGCTGCTTTGCTTGACCTACGATTAGAGGCAAGACGATGAATATGAGAATACAGAACATGTATTGATACAGAGTAAAAGAGCAGGTATGAGCAATGCAGAATAACTGAGCAGCAAGAACGGCCTTCTCCCGAAGCGCCGCCCCCAAAGAGGCCCGAAGCTCCCCCAACTCTCTATCTCCCCGGGCACCGCGAGCCTCTGAGTCTTGTAATTTAAAAGCAATGTTATTATGCTCCTTCTCATGGCATGAAAGTTACCCATGAAGCTGAAGAATGGCATGATCATACATCTCTTTACACTACGGCACCACGAGAAAGTTAAGAATGATGACGAATAATGCCCGAAAGCGAAAAGAAACGCGCAAGGAAAAATCATCACCTGCTGCAAAGACTTCTCCGCTGCTTTGACGGCGCCAGAGACGTTGAGATCAGCTCCGTCGATTACGCCATCAAGAATGTTGGCAATAAAACCTTCCCCTCTGAAAGGAGTACCAACCTTGGCACCGATCATCCTTTCAGCATCCCTCAGCTCTCCTGATGAGACTGGATAGTTCTGAATAAGATCGTTCGGGTCGTCGATTTCTTTGAATAGCGACCCGTGTTCTTGGAAGGCCCCGAACTCCGACCCATCATGACCGATAGTCCTGCTAGCAGAAGCTACATGGAATCCGGCCGCATGATTCGAAGCCACATCAACGTCCTCTTTGAGGACCTCCGGCTCCTTAGCCCTGCCGGACCTAGCCGTCCCAGACTCAGCAGCCTCCGACTGGGGCGCCTGTAAATCTCTCTCGCTGGATTTTGTTGTCCTCCTCAACGGACTGCCATCATCGTCCTCCCCCTCAACATCAGGGTTCAGTCCGGAAGTTAGAGCAGCAGTTTCATCAGGACGAGCAGTGGCTGCCTTGTCTTTCCTTTTCTTGTTCATATCGGGCCCCAAGTCCTCTGCTTCACCGTCGGGGGGGGGAGGTGGCCTCATCTGCATATTCTCTCCAAGGCCTGTACCAACACAATAAACGTGATACGCCATTACTTAGAGCTCAGAAGGGAACACAAAATGCGAAGCACGAATGGTATGGAAACCTCACCTTGATTCTTAGCTACCCGACGCTTCTTAGCCATGACGGTCCAGGGCTAGAGACGATACGGGAACTTTTCATCCAAACGCTTGATCTATCCCGTAAAATCTAGGACAACCTCGGGATGCCAAGCAGCGGCTGGAGAAAGCACAAAGGGGTAATCGCGACAAACAAAAACATAATTAAGAAACAGCTAAAGGGAAATTCACTTACGTCGATCGTTCCATCGCTCGGGAAAAGGCATCCTCCAGGCCGGGATGATATCCGAGGTTCTCACTCAAATAAATCTGCTCATCCATCCCCGGTCCTTCCCCTCGTCAACACTTGTGAAGAAAGATTTTTTGGACCGATGTCGAAGCTTGATTATGCCTCGAGACAGCCGAGGGCGGTACAATCTGATCAAATGGCTGAGGGTAAAAACCTCGCCTGTAGCCCCTTCGGTAAAATGCCTGAGCATCAACACGATTATCCAAAAGGACGGGTAGATCTAGCCAAGAGTCACTCGATATTGAGCGCAGAAGTCGAGGATAACCGGATCGATTTCCAAAGGAGGAGATTCGACAGATTTATCAGGACCCAGGGTGAATGGGTAAGTGTATATGTAAAGAAAGCCATCCTTGAAGCCGATAATGTTGTCGCTTGGGTCAGGAATTTCTATCTCCACTGCCTCACTCCATCGGCAGTCCTCCTTCACTTTGTCAGCATCGGACACGATGCTAACACATCGAGATACGTGCTCACATCGACCCAGAGTGGACGAGGGAGTCTCGATATCGAAATCATTTGACGTGTCAATATCGGGAGGGGTCCATTGCTCTAAATAAGGAACCGATTTCTTTTCCCCCTCAAAAAATCGGGATGACGATGCGGTATCATTCCGTCGAGGGACCGTCCTAGAAGTCCTGGCCATATAAAATGGTAAAACCTTTCCGTAAAGAGAGGGAAAGATGTAAAGGTATCAAATAGCAAAAATTCTGATTTACGAGCCTGAAGGAAGGGTGAAGATGAGGAGCATCTAGCGATTGGAGCATTTATAGGAATTGTTGGGGAAGCGGAAGAGACGAACCTACGGCAGTTCATGGGTTTCTTGATTACCGCATTTGACGGTGACCCTGCACGGTTCCCTGGGATATGGAATTTAATGCTCTCAGACGGATGACGTCACAGTAATAATGGTCTTGAGATGACGATTCAATATCTTTTCCTATCACTTCGTTCTAGGAAGCGCGGAGACTATCTGTGTGCGATGAAATCGGGGGAATCCATTTCCCGCCATTAAGGTATGTTCGGAATATCATAGCACCTCGAGGCTGTGGGATCGTGATCGGGCTCCCTATCTCGAGGATCATCCACGGCCCTGCAGTAGTTTCGAGGTTAAGGGATCTCTCCGCGACTCAGCAAAGGTTACAAAGATGGGGGGACCCCCGAGGTAAGCAGCTAGAATCAATAGGCTCTGATGTCTTGTCTAGCCGTCCCATCCTCGTGTCTTTTCATTTAATGCACTCTGTACTATACCGAGTTCCCTCGTCTATATAAGGGGAACCCATACCATTTTGTAGGGGACTGATGTTGCTCCATTTCTCCACAAGCGCAATAATCTCTCTCTCTCTCTCTCTTCTTCTTTTTCTAAAATTGTTCATTCTCACTGGCCCGAGGCCGCCTTAGCATTTTATCGTTTTCTTATTTATTCTTCATTACTTTGATCAATCTTGGTAACATAGAGCTTTGCTTAGCCATATTTCCGCCCGTTATCCCATTCCTAATCGCCCTCAGTAGCTCGAGCTCAGCTCGAGCCTTGGCCCCGAGGTCTCCATCGACCATCTCTGTCCCCGGGCAACAGGCCCTTTCGGTTCAATTACTGCCTCGTTTTAGCTCGTATTTCGTCATTATACTTCACGTTCTTAGCATTAACAACTAGCTCGAGAATAGATCACGTATTTTTAGAGTCCCATATACAAATTTAATTGTTGTTACCATTTTCACGGTAAACAATTATTAATCTCTAACCAAACCAAAATTACATTCAAATATCTTTACAAACTAGAAGAAATCCTTCTAGTCGCAAAATCTGCTCTCTATCCTTTCCTATCTTTTTGTTATATATGTTCTCTATCCATTCCCTACTTCTTCTCCCTTCTTTTCTAATGTTATGCAGACTTAGACTAACTCTGCTTTCTTGTTGAATCTGTTTGCACACCATCACTGGACTTGGTACTTTACCATTCCATATTGCATCATTTCTAGCTTGCCATATCTTGTACACCAATGCTGCCAACACTGCTGTGATCAATTTCCTGCACATTTTCGCTTTGACACTTCTTGTTAGCCTTTGCCATATTCTATCAATGCCTAAGACATTTGCCTTCAGTCCAATCCACTCCTTTAGAAGTTTTTAGCATCCCTCTGAGAAGTGACACTCAAAGAATAAATGTTGCAAAGTTTCTGTGCCTTCCCCACATATTCCACATCTTGTTTCTGTGCACACTCCAATTTTCCCCAATCTTTCCCTTGTCAATAGTCTTTTATGTATTACCAACCAATTTATGAAACTATGCTTTGGAATATTAACAGAATTCCAAATCCATCTAGCCCAAGGCTAGTTATTCATCTCCCCTTTCCTCCATGTATATCCTTTTTGGATAGAGTATCTTCCTCCCATTTGTTGCCATTCATTCCCTTTATATCCATCCTTAAACTTTACTTTCACACTACATATTCTCTTCCAGTACCAACTACAATCAGTTGGAGGTTGATATTTTTTCCAGCATGCCCCTTTAATGTATATATGATCCACCCATCCACCCATTGATTATCTGCCTTTTGAGCTATATTCCACACTTACTTAGCAATTGCTGCCTCATTCCATGTCACACAGTCCTTTATCCCTAATCCTTCTTTGTTCTTTGGTCGAAAAACCATATCCCAAGCAATCAATGGGACTTTATTTGTCTGTTCCCTCCCATCCCATAGAAAGTTTCTGCACACTGCAGTAATTCTTTTCAGCACATTTTTTGGAAGTATGAAGATTGATGACCAATATGTATGTACCTGTAGTAGCACTGAATTTATTAGCTGAACTCTCCCAGCATAAACTCCATGCGTTTATTCTTGCAGTCATTTTATCAACTAGCACTTCACAATCTATGCTGGACAGTTTCTTTGCTGAAATTAGTACTCGCAAGTATCTAAAAGGCAATGATGTAAAAGAAGAATCTATGTTAAATTTCATTAAATTTGGCCAAGATCATGTTTTAGAGCTCAAGTCCAAATAGATGGACTTAATTCAAGAAGCGCAAGAAGTCTAAGAAGCTCAAGATTGATTTCAAGAAGCCAAGATTCTTTCTTTCTTAAAATAGGATTTATTTTATTCCTTTTAGAATAAGCCTTTTAGTAGAATTCTAGTTTCTTTTCCTTGTAGAATAGGGATTTTACTTTCCTTGTCTTTAGTTATTTTATTTCCTTATTAGAATATGAATTGTAGTCATCAAAGAAGAGACCCTAGGCCTATATAAAGGGTTCTCATGCCTTTGTAGAGTAGAATTCACGTTTTTGAGGCTTGCCCTAGTTTTACAATAGAGTGTTTTTCTCTATTTTGTCTTCTTTATCGTTGTTTTTGGTTCCAAGCAAGGTGGTGATAGTCTTTATCTTGTTTCCAATTGCGTGTGATGTTTCTTTATCACATTAATTGATTCCAAGTGGTGACTTTGGAATTTTATACTTCTTGATCATTCAAGAACACGTTTCTTGATCTAAATTCGTTTTTTTAATTGTAGAATCATAACTTTCCTTGAACCGGTACAATATCTATATTTACTTGTTTTGAACGAGTAAATAGTCTTTCTTATAGTTCGGATCATCATCTTTCACCTCATTTTTGAATCATCAAATTCCGAGTCCTAAAACTTGAGATATGTTGTTTCCTAAAATCCGCCCATAAACCACGTTTTCGTTTCAAGATCTTGATCCTGGTCGGTTGGTTCTTTGTTAACACGAAGAATCACATCAATTTGGTATTAGAGCTATAATCTATGGGTCCCAGGTTGTTGAATTCATCACATCAATTTGGTATCAGAGCGATAATCCACGGGTCCCATGTTGATGAATTCATCACATCAATTTATCAGAGCTACAATCCATAGGTCCCAAGTTGACGAATTTATCATGTCCAAGATTCAACTAAGAGGAAGATTCTTGGTTTAAGAAGATGAAACGAGACAACATGAATCTCTTTTCCATAGTAGATGTACCTCCCATGGAAAAGTTTGTTCGTTGATCATTGATCGTGGCAGTCGCAAATATCATTTCTGAAGAGATGGTTTCTAAACTCGGCTTGTCAACCAAACTCCATCCATATCCTTACAACATTGAAGTTGAAGATGATAATAGTTTAGAGGTAACTCGTCAATGCCTAGTATCTTTTTCTATTGGTAAGGTCTATAAAGACAAGATTTGGTGTGACGTAGTGAAAATGGATGCTTGTCACTTATTACTTGGAAGACTATGGGTGTATGATAGGTGTGCTAAATATGATGAAGACCTTAATACCTATTCTTTTACAGAGGATGGACATAAGATTATTTTAGTGCCGTTGAATCCCAAAGAAATTGCTAATAATCTGAAGTTCAATGATGATTCTTTTTACACCAAATTATAAATAATTGGTCCAATCAATAGAGGAAAGTCTTTGAACGTCAGTCCAAGTAAGGAGGAGGAGCATGAATTGGATCTACAAGTTGAGAATTTACCTCCAAAGTTTGATGATGATCCGTTGGAGCATCCCATATGTGAGCTTAAATTTTCTCCTAATAGAGATGCTCAACATAATATTAATTTGATTGTTGATCCTATCCTTCCAAACGCGGCAGCATATTGCATTAATCCAGAAGTCCATAAAATTTTGCAAACACAAGAGGAAGGGTTGCTTAAAAAAGAGTCCATAATGGAGGGTTTGAGTTCATATTTTGTTCTAGTTTTTTTCTTGCCCCCAAAGGATGAATATATTCAAGAATATGTAAGAGATCTCAACACAAATTCTATATTAGGTTATGATCTAGTTAAATATGAGAGCATTGTTACTGATGAATTCCCAAGAAAATATACTTCAATCTCTAAGCTTGATCCAAAGGTACTTGAATTTGATTCTTTTAAAGATTTGTATGGTATTAAATCGACTTTTTTGGGCATATCTCATAAGTACTACATTGACATGGAGATGTTCAGGATTCTAGAAGATCAAAAGAAAATAACTTATGGTTATGGGTTAGTATATAAAAATCGATTTAAGAGGATTCATTGTAAAAATATTGGTACAAAGTTACTATTGAGAAAGTGGGATTTAGTTCGGCCACATGTTAAGCTTTGTTACAACACGATAAAGCTTTTTGACAAGTTAGAAAAATGCAACTTAGAGCCTGGTAAATATGAGTTCAACCAAAGCATGGAAGTTTCCAAGCTTGTGCCATTTGTGGAGTCTTTAGACTCAAGGACGAGTCTTTCTCAACCAGGGGAGAATGATGTAAACGAAGAATCTATGTTAAATTTCATTAAATTTGGCTAAGATCATGTTTTAGAGCTCAAGTCCAAATAGATGGACTTAATTTCAAGAAGCGCAAGAAGTCCAAGAAGCTCAAGATTGATTTCAAGAAGCCAAGATTCTTTCCTTCTTAAAATAGGATTTATTTTATTCCTTTTAGAATAAGCCTTTTAGTAGAATTCTAGTTTCTTTTCCTTGTAGAATAGGGATTTTACTTTCCTTGTCTTTAGTTATTTTATTTTCTTATTAGAATAGGAATTGTAGTCATCAAAGAAGAGACCCTAGGCCTATATAAAGGGTTCTCATGCCTTTGTAGAGTAGAATTCACGTTTTTGAGGCTTGCCCTAGTTTTACAATAGAGTGTTTTTCTCTATTTTATCTTCTTTATCCTTGTTTTTTGTTCCAAGTAAGGTGGTGATAATCTTTATCTTATTTTCAATTGCGTGTGGTGTTTCTTTATCACGTTAATTGATTCCAAGTGGTGACTTTGGGAATTTTATACTTCTTGATCATTCAAGAACACGTTTCTTGATCTAAATTCGTTTTTTTAATTGTAGAATCATAACTTTCCTTGAACCGGTACAATATCAATATTTACTTGTTTTGAACGAGTAAATAGTCTTTCTTATAGTTTGGATCGTCATCTTTCACCTCATTTGTGAATCATCAAATTCCGAGTCCTAAAACTTGAGATATGTCATTTCCTAAACTCCGCCCATAAACCACGTTTTTGTTTCAAGATCTTGATCCTGGTCAGTTGGTTCTTTGTTAACTCGAAGAATCACATCAGGCAACTTCCCTTTTTAATAGCCAGTTACTTCACACAAGTCTTCCAAATCCTGCTTTGGCATATTAGCACTGAAAATGTTTGACTTCCCTGCATTTGTACTCAAACCAGAAGCCTTTGAAAATGCTTGCATCCCTCTTAATAGAAGCATTATTGATTGATAGTTACCTTTGCAGAATAACAATACATCATCAGCAAAACACAGATGATTCAATTTTAGCCCTTTACACTTGGTGTGATATCCAAACTCCTTCATTTATGCTACTTTGCTCAGAATTCTTGTCATATATTCCATACAGATTACAAGTAACAGAGGTGAGAATGGATCCCCCCGTGGTAAACCTCTTTCCCCTTTTATATTACCATAGAATCCTCCATTCCGTGCAATGCTATATCTTGTTATAGTTATACATGTTGTTGATACCCAATTTTTTCCAAAATAGTTTGAAAATGCATATATGCCTTCAAAATCATGCATTAGCATCAATTGGTTTTTTTTTCTACAATTTCTATATTTTAAAATTATTTTTGCCTATTATTTTACTCTTAATAAATAATTACAAAATTACATCACAAATGATTTCAAAACATTTCTTGATTTAATACTACAATTTATGGTCCTATTAAGTCCAAATTATTTCATAAATAGCCAAATTGACATCTTTTGGATATAATTGCAATAACTTTGCAATTATAGCCCATGCATACATTTTGCATCATTTTTACCAGAAATTGGTCCATTGTATTTTAAAATACTAAATAATTATTTATAAAATATTTCCATGCATAAAAATTATTTTTGTAATTAGTTAAATATTTTACATTTAATTTTATTCAATTACTTTGGGTATTTAATAAACAGCCTCTTTTATTTCAATTTTAGCCTAAAACTAACCAGTCCAATACCCCTTATAAAATTAGCCCAAACCCTTAGGCCCAATTCCCTACCCGCCCGACCCAAACCTCTTGGCCAATCCTGGCCATTGATCATTTTTTATCAATGGTCCAGGACTCCCCTACCTTAATTAAACCAAAAGACCCCCTAACCCTAACCATTTCCCCCTTTCCCCGCTGTCACTCCTCTCTTCGTCTCTCAAACGCTCTCTAACAGAAACCTTAATTCCCCCCTGTTGTCACTAGCCTACTGCCGTTCTATGGTGGTTCTTCACCACCTCAAGCCTCTAATGGCCTCCTATATGCTATGGTATCTCCATCTCCTAGATCCTTGAGGAGATTCTCAAGGGACCAGGGCAAGTCTGCTTTACACCTTTGGGTTTTCTTGCCTATTTCAGGCCATTTGGCTCGACCTTGAGTAAGATCTTTCTCATTTTCATCTTAAATCCATGGTTTCCTAAGGCTGACCTTATCTCTGTTATATTTCTAAAAACCCTAATTTTTACCTTTGATCTTCTCAAATCTGTACAAATCTGAGACCGATTGAACGTATTTCACATGTTTCCTTGAAATATTCCTGGTTTCAACTGATTTTTCGTTTTTCCTAAAACTATGTTTACCCTAAGTCATGTTCTCTAAAGATTTTCTGATTTTTGAATGTTAATCGTCTGTTCTTAAGTGTTATTGATTGATTTCCGCTAAGATTGTTTGGACCCTAGTTGATTTATGCTAAAGCCCCAATTTTCTTATACTTTTGCTTCGTTTCTGGGTTTTTCCGTGTTACTCGTTGCATTGTTTCATTCCGTGCTTTGACTTTCATGATTTTTCCTTAGTCTAATTCAGTATCTTGTGACTTTTTATCCTAGTTCATCTCTACTAGGGTTTCTAAGTCGATCTCTCGGCTACTTTCTCTGTGTTTATGAAATTTTATTTAGCCTATTTGTCTATTTATGGAAACTGATATTTCCCCCCCTTAAATCAGTATTATTTTGAATTTTGATTTACTGATTTGCTCGGTTAAAACTTATGTGTTGATTCTTGATTTATTCCCTTGTTTACAATTTTAATTATTCTTCTTACCTTATTTAATTGCCTGTAATGTTACTGATTCTTCACAATTATTTCCTTAATTAGACTCCTGTTTGTTTACCTCTTTACTTAGGTCTGATTTGATTGCTTTCCTTAAACGACTCCCGTCCTTTAACCGTTGAGTAGCTATCCTCAATTAAGGGAAGACTTTGCTAATTTTGTGTGTAATTGATCCTGTGGTTTCCTTAATTGCTGAGTGTTGATTTCTTTTACCTTATTCTTCTCCGCTCCTAAACTGCTATATATATATATATGCTCCTTTATTCTTACCTTTTGGACACATACATTGGTTCATAAACACACTTACACCCTAAAACTCTCTTGTCTTCTCTGCTACTTGGGATATTCACTGATCTAGCCGGCCGTAAGCCAAGGCTAGATATTGCACTGCACCTACTTCACACTCTGTATTCTCTTTCCCTAACTGGTATGTCTCTGATTAAGTTTTGAAACCTCAAACTCTATGTGTTTCATTACTCCATTAACCATGAATCTAATATGTTTCCCCATTTACTTCTTTGCTTAGCATGTTTAAAGTACTGTCTTGCTCAATATGTAACTAGCATGTCTAAACTATAACTACTTGTTTACTGCTTTATCTAGCATGTCAAAATCTTGTTTGTTCAACATGTAGTTAGCACGTCTGAATTATGAATGCTTATGTGATGTTTGTCTAGCATGTCTATTTAAATTCCTGCCCGCTCTTCTTTACTGATGAGATTATACTTAATCTCTTAGAGCTTCGATTGATCCTAATTATGTGCATGATTCTGTCCAATACCCCCTTCTTTCAACATGGTTTTGCTATACCCCTACTATGTGTCTCAACTACCCACTGTCATTACCAACCTATTAATTCTATAAAGCTCTTGAGAATTCTGTGCATTTTGCTGTTTATGTATTTCCCTATACGCTGATGTGTATTCTATGTGTCCCCAACCCCTTTATCCCTGTGTGGAATCTGTTTGCCAAGTGTTTTGAATCTGGTTGTTCTGTGATTTGTGTTCTAATTTCAAAAGTGTTTTAATACTTTTCTCAAACTATTTTACCACCAAACTGGTTCCTATTTCAGAAAACCTTTTCACTCCTAGAGTCATCTCTATACTATTTTTTCCAAAAAAAAAAACCTTTCAAAACTATGTCAAGCGCTCTCATTTTACTCCTAAATCAATAGGTTCTGCCCCTCCAGTGTGTGTAATGACTTGGGATCCTCTTGAGATTCCTTTGAACTCTGGCACACTGGGGCTGGCCATTCCACACTGCACATATTTAGTCCCTATTGTGAAAAGTCTGGGTGTGAGCACTGCCCGGGATCCTTGAGGTCCTTAGGGAACTCTGACACACCTGGACGCAAATTTGGCAATGAAATCCTTAGCATTTGAGACTACTGAAGGCCTGGTACTCCCAGGTTTGCTTTGGGCCTGCATCAGGATCCCTATAGTTTAATCTATATTGCATTTATGTGATTTATTCAATTCTGGTCTGTAATAATCATTTGTAAACATATATTGGGGTAACTAGTGAAAAGGGAGGGTAGCTATATGATCCTGTGGGTAAAGCTGGGTAGAAATCATGTTTCTAGGCTTTACATTATGCAAATCTGCATTAGAAATCATGTTATAGGATTGCTGTGTCTATTTGCATTCAAACCTTGCCAAACCTGTGCACTAGACATCCTATTTTTAGGGTATTCACGTTTACGGCTTCAACATATTGCATGTTATAGATCACTACTCAATTCCTGGTTATACATCAGTACTGTCACTCAGAAATCCTGCTGCTAAATAATCCTGCCTAATAAATACAGTCATCCCTGCGTGCATTAGATATCTTGTTCTTAGGACTCTGTTTGCATCTGTTTTGGATCCTGTCTATTTCGACTAAATAAATAACTGTTCATGAAAAGGTTTAAAAACGGCCTCACACATAGGTGTCATATTCTGATGTAAACTGGTATAAATCACCTGTTATAATCTGTATCACCTAGATCAGCATGCCTATAGGTTGAATAATTCCAAATTGTTTAAATAGCTCCTGTAACTGTGTTTGCATATAGTTCCACGCCTAGGCAAGCCTTAGGTGATTAATGTCCTTGTATGAAATTGAAAACTATGTTCTGATTGCTTATAAACTGCTTAAGTCTAACAGATTTTGAAAACCAGTAGGCAAACTAGTTAGGATTCTGTCACTTCCCTTAAAACAAACGCTGCATATCCTGTATCTGTAACATTCATCTAGATATCATATTCCTAGGCTTTCTGAACTTCTTCAAAATCAGCTGTTTGAGACGTGCTGTTTATTTTCCTATGTATATGTGGAGGTAAATATGAGCATTTTACCTGCTTCCTTAATTGACAGTCCTATATGTTATTTGTTGTCGCCTAGACTTTTCCCCTTTAAACACCTTAGGATTGTCTAAAACTGCCTAAGTCTAGGGTCCTAAATTCCTCCGGGGCCATAAGGAAGGGACGGGTAATAGAACGCTTAGAGGTCATTAATCAAATTCACTAATATAACCATTAAGGTGAGGGTAATGGGTAGTAAAAGGATATGATGACATGCGCGCTAATATCACGTGTAGCCCCTCTTGTTGAGGAGGATTACCGGGCATTGCACAGATTGATACTGTAGGCTAATCAACTTAGGACTTCCCTTTCCCAATTCCTATATGTTTAAATTATCTAAACTTCTTTCATATATGTGTATTGGACCATCTAAGCTTCTTTGATCATATATGTATTTAGAATGTGAAAACTACTTTTATTTGCAAATATGTGCTAAGATTGCTTACTTGTTAATTGACTAATTCGCATAGTTTAAGTTCGGTCGGGACCCACCGTTGTGGACAGCGAGGGGTGCCTAACACCTTCCCCTCAAGGTTATTTCGAGCGCTTACTCTAATCTCTAGTAATGCAAAACTGGTCACATGAGTTAATTGCTCTAGGTGCCCTAACGCACCTTAATCCGTTAGGTGGCGACTCTTCAAATACCCAATTCCCAAAAAGAAATGAGTTGTTCCCCCATGAATGTCGAAACTCGGACTTCCCTGCAAAAAGGGAAAAAAGGGGGCGCGACACATGCCATAATCCACTTAATGAACCTTTGAGGAAAATTCAAAGCATGAAGCATTTCTTTCGCGAAAGTCCATTCTACTGAATCATACCCCTTTTTATGATCAATCTTTATCAAATAACTCTAAGTTGTTTTTTTCCTGTTATAAAACCTCACCAGATCTTGACAAATCAAAATATTTTGGACTATAGTTCTGCCTGCAACAAAGGCACTCTGACTCTCAAAAATCAGCTTAGGCAGCACCAATCTTAACATATTACACATCATTTTCTATATCACCTTATACACTGTATTACATCCCGCAAATAGGCCTGTAGTCTCCCACACTTGTATCATGAGAGCTCCTAGGTATCACAGTTATCACTGTATGGTTCAAATCTTTCAACATTTCTCCTGTTCGAAAGAATTTCATTACTGCAGCCATAACATCTTTCCCAACCACATCCCAACTATCTTTAAAAAATTTACTACCATAGCCATCTGGCCCTGGTGACTTCTTTCCATTGATTGCCCATAAAGATCTTTTAACCTTATTTTCTGTGAATTCTGGTTCTAACATTTCCATTTGTACTGCTGTTACTATTGGCCCCTGCCTTACCAGACCACTATTTACATGCTCCCTTTCCTTATTGCTTGTACCCAGTAATCTAGTATAGAATTCAATGAATGCTTTAGCAATTGCATCCATCTTCGTTCTATGAACTCCTTCTGAATCTGTTATTGAGAAGATTCTATTCATATTCCTTCTAGCCTTCATCATACTATGAAAATACTTAGTATTTAGAACCCCTTGTTCCAACCATTTCACTTTACTTTTTTGACTTAGATACTGATTCCTTGCATCCTTCAATCTCTAATACTTCCTGATTAAGCTTGCTTCTTCCTCTTGCAAATGCTGGTTCAAAGGTTTTTGCTGCAATCTTTGCTGGCATATCATTAACTCTTCTTGTACTTGATCTGTCTGCTTCTCAATTTGATTGAATTTCTCCTTATTCAATTGCCTTAGTTTACTCTTCAAGCTATTCAATTTCCCTACCAATTCATACATTTTGGTTCTCTTTTTTGTTGTCTTCCATCCTTGTTTAACCTCCTCCTTATAGTCTGGTGCCAAACTCCACATATTAAAATATCTGAACATATATTGCTTCTTTTGATCTCCTGCCCAACTTATTATAGCAGGACAATTATCAAAAGTCCCTTCATTTCTATAATAGACCTCTGAATCTGGAAGAGCCAATATCCATTCATTATTCACCAATACCCTATCAATCCTACTATAAACTCTATCAGATCCACCCTGCCTATTATTCCATTTAAAGAAAGCCCCTAAAGATTTCATATCCTGTAACGTACATTCATCAACACATTGTATGAACTCTCTTATTTCTGACAATGTAACTGGGCTGCCAATTCTTTCATCTTTGTGCAAAACACAGTTAAAGTCTCCCATGACTACCCAAGGTTCTGCGATATGATCAAGAATTTTCTTTATGTCTTCCCATAGTTTTCTTCTTAGTACTGCATCATTGAAACCATACACCAATGTAACTGCCCATTTTTCTTTGTACCTCTATGCTGCACTCCACAATGTATAAGCGGTTCCGTAACTTTATAGATGTTTATATCAAACACCATAGTCTTCCATAGTACCCAAATTATTCCTCCTTTATGTTGACTAAGATTTGTACTATATGACCAACCATTACACAAGTCAAGAGATGCTCTTTGAGTTTATCTCTCTCAACCTTAGTCTCTAGAAGACCAAATAATCCAGCTTGAGAATTATGCATAAACAGATTCACATTCTTCTGTTTATCTAAATTATTTAGTCCTCTGGTGTTCCATAATCCAATCTTATCCATGTTTTGGTGGGCTCCCCTACCTTTATCATATTCAACCACCCCTTTCCCTGCATTTTCAATCCCCACTGTCACTATCTGCTGCCCTGCTTGACTGGTACTTGCCCCCTCTTCACTTAGTTGCTGCCCTAAAGTGGCAAAGGCATTATCTATCTTCGGAGGTATTTCTTGTACCACTGCAGTCTTCCTCACATACTTCCCTACTCTGTATCCATGATTATAATTTTGATTCCTACACTCCTCGACTTTTTTATTTTCTACCCTTGTTTTCTTTAGCTGCATTTATGCCCCATTCTGCTCTGTTACCTCCTTTTGTGCTTCCTTTCTTCCTTCCTGCTGATCTTCCACCCTTTGTGCATTGATCACTTTTTGTTGTTCATTTTTCTCTTTTTCTTCCTATATATACTTTATGCATTCCACAATTTCATGACCATAATTCTTACACTTCTCACAAAGTACATGTTTCCACTCATAATGCACATCCTGTTCTACTATTTTGCCCACCTCATTTTCAAATCTTATACTTATCGGATACTGTTGATTCAATTTCACCTCTACTAGAACTCTTGCATACGTTAGCATCTCCTTTTTAGTAGTAGCAGTATCCGCCTTCAGAGGTTTACCAATTAACCCAGCTATCTTTGTTAGAGCCACTTTCCCCCAATACTTGATGTCTAAACCTGTCAATCTCACCCAAATATGAATCTTCTCCATTTGTTCCTTTGTTATCTCCATATCTGGCTTCCATAGTTTTACAATGATTGACTTCCTATCAAACATTTGAACACCTTCTTCCACTACTTTACTTCTACTTTCTTCACTATGAAATCTCACCAGAAATACTCCTCTGTTCAATTGCGCAACTTTATCAATCCCTAAATCTCCCCAAATTCTCCTAAAATAACCATCCATTACTACCTGTGGTGGATTTGATCCTAAAACGTAACAAACAACAGTTGTTGTCTAGTAATGAATCTCATCCTTAATGTCTGCCCATTGTAATTTTCACATTCAGCTCTGTATTCTCTTCAATGAGGTCAATTCCTTCCTCTATTGGAATTGAACCCACTACATTAGTCCATGACTTAGTACTTGGATCTAGGGTTGTAATCGAGCTTGTAATTTTACTCACTTTTCCTTCTTCTGCCACGCTATCTGCCCAGGATGTCCTGTTCGTCATTGAAATTCCTTCATTATTTTTATTTCCCCCTTCGGTGTTATTAAATTGGAAAGCAAATTGATATCCAATGGTATAATCCCTTGGATCGCATTTATGCTCTTCATTTTCTTTGCATCTCCCGATTGTGGTATTCCCGTTCGCATTGAATTCAGTGTCTGATTACCTTGGATCTTCTGACCTCCTCCTCCCATCTTCGATTTTCTCGACATTATCAGTTGTCGCTGAGAGAAAATCGCTTTCTAGAGAGAGAAAATCTGGGTTCTAATCTGCTTTGCTAGAACTTGTGTCCGTACTTATTTATTGTATCAAGAGATGGTGTAATCATCGTAGTTGCATTCGAAATATGCAAGATAATCCAGTAACGTATAGATGGAGGAGCATCCTACAGAGGAGATGCATGATACAGAGATTTGTACGATATACATGAAGTGATTGTTGGAGGAGAACTCGAGCTTCTATGCAGCAACAAGTTTCACCCTAATTGCATTCATGGATGGGTGTCCAAGTCTACTGCGTGCTCAGTCTGTCGTGACACCGTATACTGTTTTCTAGCCGCTGCATGTTATTGTTTAGATGCAAATAAAATATAAAATATATATATATATATATATATATATATATATATATTTTTTTTTTTTTTCATTTCGAACTTGAATTATTTTTATTTTTATTTTATTTTATCCCTTATACATAGGTTTTAAACCAGTCCAAATAGCCCCAAAAACCAGCCCAAACCCGCCCTTTTAAACCAGTCCAAAACCCCTGCTGACCAAAACGACGCCATTCCGTGGAATGCAATCTCAACCGTCGAGGTCTGTTAATCCAACCGCCGCGAAGTGGGTGTCACTTATTATTTAAGTGTCCGAAATTCCCCCCCCCCCCCAATCTCGTCTTCCTCAATTCGTTCCTGTCAGAGACCGGCTAAAAACCCTACCCGCCGCCCTAAATTCCACCACCACCCGCCGGCGGCGCCAACCCTTTTCCCCACCAAATCAACACCAAATGACCACCACGGCCCCCTCATCCCAAATACCCAATCCGTTACCCTCAAAACTCATCAGAGCTCCTCGGATTTGGTTTTGAAAAAGAACCCTAGAAATCCCAAAGTCCAAATCGACGAGTCTATAGAGGATTTTAGACTGTAGTGACCCTTATTCGTGTGTTTTCATATGAAAACACACGATTAAAGGTTGTTCCGGTCCAGAATTCGAAGAAGCCCTTCAAGAATTGGTCGAATCGGCTCTTAGCTTGGTTTTTAGGTATTATTTTTGTTCGTTTTGTCTATTTGTTTATCTTTTTCTTCTGTGTATTTGCTTATTCCCCCTTCTTTTGAACTCTCTTGCTTTCTCGATTTTAGAGTATCATTTGCATGCATGTTAGTTTGAAAGAAATTTTCTTTTATTTGATTAGTATAAGACAGTCTATTATTATTTTAATTTCACTTTCGTTAGTTGTTTGTTGATTAGTTGAAATTCCAAAATTACTCGAATCGTTTTTGTTTTCTGCCTGTTTCATCTTTATTTGGTCTGATTGGGTTTTGGGTTGAGGTTTAGTATTGAGCTGGTTGTCTAATGGGTCAGCCCAGGGTCAATTTGACCCATAACCCACCTGAGACTCAAGGGTAATAACAGGAGTGTTGAAGGGTAATTTAGGGACTCTAGGTGGGGGAATCTTTTAGTAACAGAAATAAGAAGCTTCTAGGAAGCTTGGGTGAGGGTTTTTTTAATTGAATTTCAGACTTGTAGTAGGTTAGCTTGGTTAACAAGTCAGTAAATGAGGGATCAAGTAGCAAAGAAATAAAACTAAAGAGGGGGGTAGAGTGCAAAATAAAAATCTGAGGGTTGCCCTAGTCCCTTGCCTATAAAGCCATGTTTTCTTGCCTTTCAAGGCAAACCTAATTGATAGAAAAATTAGAGAAAAAGGAACGACTGAAGTTCACTGTTTGATTGAGTTCCTTTTCCTTTTATTTGATTTCCTGAAGTTTTCAAGTTTAAAATACTTTCTGATGCATTTGAGTGTTTGGAATATGTTGAATATGGGTGTGTAAAAACTGGGTTTGAAGTTTTGCTGATTGGTTATTCGATTGAACTTTACTCTTTAGATTGCTGCATCCTCTTCCTGAGTTTGAATTGGATCTGTTTGATCTTTGCTGGGGCTGATTCTGTCATACTACTGCTGCTTAGCTAACTTCCTGTTCTTTTATTTTATTTTGATATCCAGGTATTTCCTTGGCTCTTGAGTGACCTGTGGAATGTGGATCAAAAACATGTAATCAAGCTTGAAGGAATTGATGATTGTTATATGTTTCTCCTTGAATCTTCTTCATATGTTATTTAGTTTAGCTATTAATTATATGTATTTGTATTATTAATATTGTGTGGGGCTTGGATCTGATTCTGCTCTCATGTAAATGATTCGAGACTGTTTGGACTGTTCTTCTTAAGGTGTTTACCGATTGAGGATTAAAAGCTCTTGGTTGGTTAGTTAGGTTTGTTTGGTTTGGCCAATTTTGAAACGCAGCAACTCGAATTTTGGGGTCTAATACCCTCGATCAGTATTCTGTTTCTCATTTAGTTTCAAAATTTGTTTTCTCTTGTTCAAGGCATGGTTTAATAAGTTCAGAAATCTGTTGTTCAGCCCTTTCCCTTTTGTTTGCGTGGTGATTCTTTTCCCGTGAAGTATTTCAAATGGGAGTCATGTTGGTTTTAGGCTTGAAATGTCTCAGGCTTAGTATAATTCTTCACATTATTTCTTTTGATAAGCTGAAATCGTGAGGCTGTTTAAGCATGCTAATGTAACATCAAAATTCACCATGAGAATTAAATCTATTTGAAATCTCAGATTGTTCTTTTCATTGGCAATTCAATTGAATGTTTTTAAATGGTGAAATAGAATATAAATTTTGAATGTCTCGTTACAGCTGAAGCTCATGCAACGCTTGAGGTTTAGGACCATGACTTGGGCTGTGAGTTTGGCCCAGTCATACCGAGTCCTTTTTCTGGGTACTCCTGATTCTGGGCTTCACGTCGGAGCCCCTCTATGGTCCTTTAATTGTTAACAAATAGTCATGGGGGCAATCAATGATCCATAACTTGTTTAGACTCCTTTAGTAAGTGCAGGTTCTCACCATGAGTTTACATTTTTATTAATGATTGGAAATTCTTCTTGGTTTTGTTTAGCTAACAAAGTCATTTATAATTAACTTCGGGGCGTGCCATATTAATAGAGCTAGTCTATGGCCCTCATGGTTTCAAAAACAAGAAATTTTAGACAACTAGTTGAGGTGTGCCGTACTTAGCGAGTAGCTTATGGCCCTCCGAAATTTAGTTTGAATACCTTGTTAAAATAGAATTGAGGTGCGACGCGCCAAATAAAATCACAAATGCGTGACCCTCGTTTAATTATTTCTTTTAAAATACTTAGAATTTGGGGTGTGCCATTTAGCGAAATTTTCATGGTCCTCGCAAAGTCAACAATACGTAGTTACTTTTAGGCGTGCTATTTAATAATCTACTTTCCTAAACTCGGGTGCACATTTATGTGACCCAAATCCAAATCTCAACAATGTTAAAATATGTCAAAGACCACGGGTGCATTTATGTGACGTGGTTTGAGATGTGTTTTAATAACGTTGCAATTTTCTCTAAAAAATGAATAAAAGCGGTTAAAGCTAAAAATGCACATAGGTTTAAAACTTGTTTTAAAATCGGATAATTAAGCCGAATATAACAGTTGAGCGACCGTGCTAGAACCACGGAACTCGGGAATGCCTAACACCTTCTCCCGGGTTAACAGAATTCCTTACTCGGATTTCTGGTGCGCGGACTGTTAAACAGAGTCATTCTTTTCCTCGATTCGGGATTTTTAAACCGGTGACTTGGGACACCATAAATCTCCCAAGTGGCGACTCTGAATCTTCTTAATATAAATGAATCCCGTTTCGATTGTCCTTTAATTAGAAAAACTCCCTTATATACTCCCTTTCGAGGGTAGAAAAAAAGGAGGTGTGACAGCTCTGGCGACTCCACTGGGGAAAAGAACCCAGAATCTCTGGTTCAGGGTTCAGAGTTCGAGCTTAGATGAATTGTTATATTTTGGCTTTGTTTATTATCTAATTTATTACATGTTTGGGACTAATGTGAAAATGTTGCCTTTTATCGCTTTGATATTATCTGAACTGTATATATAAACTGCTACGAAACCCTTCTCTTCTCATCTTCGGGGATGTGCTCGCTGGTCGAGACTCCCTATTCTGTTAGTGTCATACCTTGAAATAAGAAAGAGGCTCGGACAAGTTACTAAGTCGGATGGCCTTTTGGTTCCCGGTACGTAGCCCCCTCCTCGACTCGAGTTGTCCGCTCGGGTACACAGTCTAGAACATATACCCAGGTTTTGAACCTAGAATAACTCAGCCTCATGCCGGATCCCTAGTAGGAACGCTTGTTTGCATCATGTGCATTTGACTTAGGGGACTCATCGCAGGGGTTGGGTCCATCTAGGACAGGTGTACCCAAAATAACAGACCATCCTGATGCATCCTACTTGTGCATTTATTTGATTCGGATTTGCATGCTGACCGGCCGTTTGAGTAAAAGGGGAGAGTTTGAAAAAGCAAATAGCAGTGTAAGGGTTAAGTGAGTTAATCACCTGTTTTGAAAGAGAAAAAAAATCAATGTCCAAATGGTACTGAAACTCTGCCGAATTTTTGAGAAAAATGAAAAAAAAAGAAAAAAAAGGAAAAGGTTTTGTCTTCAAAAATAGTTGGTTTTGTTTTATTTGCCCGAACTATGCCAGTTTGATTCTCACAGGGCGTGAGATACGTAGGCAACCCTCATCGGGTCCAACTTCCTTTTTGAAAAATAGCCCGAAAAGAACAAAAGTTTTATTTTTATTTTAAATAAGTAAGGTGATGCCATAGCCGAATGTCCGTAAAAGGGCGCCGGAAGGCTGTTTTTTGCAAGAACAGCTACCTTTGGTCATTTTTTAATTTAATTTGGGTCAGTTTGCGATCACAACCTTAAATTCTTCTTCCTCGAGGTGCTGAAAGGCCGCATTGGCAAGGCCGGATATTTTTATGAAAATTTTGAAAAATAGTGATAATTTTTTAAGGCAAAATGAGTCTTGATTTTTCTTCTGTTAGTTTCTTTTGAGTCTGTCAGTTTTTGTAATCAAAGCATTTGTTTTTTATGAAAAATTAAAAATCCCAATATATTTTTGTTATTTATTTTTCACTTATATCCCCAAGAACTACGCTTGATCTGATTCATGCGGGGTCATGATACGTAGGCAATCTCCATAGGATTCGACCGTAACCAAACGAGAAAAAAAAAGAAAAAGAGAAAAAAAGGAAAAGAAAAGAGAGGAAAAACAAGAGATAAAAGAAAAAGAAAATAAAAAGAGAGAAAATAAGAAATCGTGAGAAGGAAGCAACGGCAAAACAAGAGGGAGAAATGAGAGAATAAAAACAAAGAGAAAGCAAAGGCAAGAATGAAAAAAAAAAAGAAAAAGAAAAAGAAAAAGAAAAAGAAAAAGAAGTTGCGAATGGAAATAAGGAAAAGCCGGGATGACGCAAGCATAATAGAAACGGTTAATTGCTTAGGTGCATTCATTCCCCAAAAGGTGCGGTTACCAATCTGTTAAAGCCCTAATCGCTAACAAGGTTGTTGTTGATGTATTGAGTCCAGGCAGGTGGTTAGTTGGTTGGCATTCTGGCAACTCACTCCTACAACACCCGATCAAAAGATAAGCTAAACATGACCAACCAAGAACTAGAGGCAAGTATTGTTGATCCGTCAAAAGAGGTGGAAGAATTGGATGTTAATGCGATGAAAGAAGAGATGTATAAGTTAAAGCAGCAAATGGCTGAAATGTACTAAGCCTGGGCAAAGGGGCATCCACCACTGGCTTATCCCGCCAACCCTGCTTATATCCCACCATTGGCTCAACCTCAGGAGCCTCCTACTGTGAACTCATCTCCAGCCTTTCCCACCTACCCACAATGCTATGGCACCACCTCCCAAACACCACCAGCTCCACAACCCAAACAAGTCCCATACCCTCCTCCACCAATCACTCCTGTTTTTGTGGCACGACCACCTGCTGCATTACACCGATCTTCCAGTGAGCCTCTGTTCCAGACTCACGACAACCATTATTATCCCCCAGAACCTACCTTCAAAGTGCCAGAACCATGTTCTCACACTCCTCATTTTGATCTCTCGACAGAAACTGAGAAGCCTCCTAAGAATCCCGAGCAGGAGGAGATGATTAGGAAAGTCAAAAGCTTGGAGCAATCTTTCAGGAATATGCAGGGGCTAGGTGGTCAAGTAAGCGTGGCGTATAAAGACCTGTGTCTGTTCCCAGATGTTCAACTACCAGCAGGATTTAAGATGCCAAAATTTGACTTGTACGACGGACATGATGATCCAGTGGCACATCTGAGAGGTTTTTGTAGCAAGATGAGAGGAGCAGGCGGGAGAGATGAATTTCTAATGGCGTATTTCAGTCAAAGTTTAAGTGGCTCAGCTTTGGAATGGTACACCCAACAAGATCATGGTCGGTGGTACACATGGGACGACCTAGCCCAAGCATTCGCCTGCCATTTTCAGTATAATATTGAAATTGTTCCAGACCGTCTGTCATTGACGAAGATTGAGAAGAAGCCCGGTGAGAGTTTCAGAGAATATGACTTCCGTTGGAGAGAGAAAGCAGTGAGGGTTAACCCTCCGATGAAAGAGAGTGAAATGGTTGACTACTTCTTGCAGGCCTTAGAGCCCACTTATTTCGGTCACTTGGTGTCAGCAGTAGGGAAATCGTTTAATGAAGTGGTAAAAATGGGAAGCATGGTAGAGGAAGGCCTCAAGTCTAACAAAATAATGAGTTATTCAGCAATTAAGGTGACCACCTAGGCTATTCAAAACGGCACTGGGGGTGTATTGGGAAAGAAGAAGAAAGAGGACGTTGCAGTAAGTGAGTCAAGATCTTGGTCCAGGGGCCCATCACCTTACTATAACCAGCCTCGACCCCACCCCCAAACTTACCCCCACACTCCATATAGCCCACCACAACACTACTACCCACCTCCAGATCCCCACTTCTCTGTCCATCATGCTCAGACATACACTCAACCTCCAGCCCACGCACAATGGCGTGCGCCAACCCCACAGAATACTTACCCAACTCCCCAAAATGCCTATCCACCACCAAGAGCCTACAGAAATCCTCCCTGGAGCAGGTTTCCGACCAAATCAAGCCTTCAAGAATGAGAGGTTGCAGAAGCAGAAGACTTTCACCCCACTGGGAGAATCATATACTAGTCTATTCCACAGGTTGAGACACTTGGGTATGTTGAATCTGATTGAGTCTAAGCTGCCAAATCCCCCTCCGAGAAATCTTGACCACTCGGTGAGTTGTGAATATTGTTCAGCGGCTCCAGGGAATGACACATAGAAATGCTGGAAGTTGAAAACAGCTATTCAAGAGCTCATTGATACCCATCGGATCAATGTCCAAGCCCCGGAAGCGCCTAATATCAACCAGAATCCGTTGCCGGTCCATCATGAGACCAATATGATTGAGATAAAGAGTTGTTTCTGGGACTCGGCACACAACGTGTTCCATTTTTTCAGATTTTGAACTCACCCCAACTTTGGAAGAAATAGCCGGGTACATTGGGAGTGCTGAGGTTCCTTTAAGACACAAATACTTGGTTGCTCCGAGAACCGTAGCTGTGCACAGATTCTTAGACTCCGAGAACCAAGAATGGCATCGCGTTACTTATTTACCTCGAAAGTTTTCAATTCCTAAGACTAAAAACCAAAAGAAAAACGGCGCACCAAAATCTGTTACGTGAAGAAGACTATCAAAAAGGAATTGGATAATTGCCATGCTAAAGACATCGAAATCACTGATTGTCACTTCCGATTTTCTAAGGTTTCAAATTCCTTTTTTTAGTTTTGTTTAAAACGGCTTATACACACGAGAACAGAGGAAATGGCAAGGAATTTTGGACAGAAGTTTGGTCGATTTTCTGTTTTGGTCTCGGCTTATGGAATTTGATCGAGGCCGCACTTAGGTTTCGAGTTTTTCGGTGTTGATTCGAGGTTCCGGTTTGTAATTTCGGTGTTTCGGTCCAAAGATTATTGCTTTATTTAGCCCGATAGAGTTGCAATTTCCGGATCTATTCATCAATATAAAGGTCCATTTTCTTCTACTTTTAAATAAATTTTGTACTTTGGCTAGCTTTGGGATGCTCCATGGATTTACCAGTTTAATTGTGTTGATGTGAGATGATATGTGTTGAATATATAACTGCCATCATCTTGACAGCTTTAACCTTTTATTCATACCTGACAATGTCAAAACAAGTAGAGTTCTATATTTTATGAAGAATTGTCATGTAACACAGTCTCAATTCTCAAAACGGTACTACTTTGTGTGTACCAAAATTGATCCAACACCCAAGACCAAGATTTTAGTAGCTACAGTGCTTTCTTGGTACTGGTTTTCTCTTTTGATAATACAAAACGAAAAATCCTCACATATAGAATTGATAACTTATAACTCTACTTTATCCATTGTTCAAATATTTCAGTATAAAATGATGCCGAGTATTTTGTTTCTTAATTAAACTTTGGGGTTTGATTTTGTGTTTAGGCGCATTTAATAATGAATCATCGTGGCTATGGGTACGGCTCCCGTGACATGGTTACGATACGTAATTCCCAAACTTGGGTGCACATTTCATGTGACCCGACCACAACTTCGAATAATAAAACCTTTTGAAATAAATCGAGGTGTGCCATTAGTTGAATTTTCCATGGCCCTCGCAAAGTTGAAAGTGTGTAGTTGCTTTAGGCACGCTATTTTAAAAAAAATACCTTCCTAAACTCGGGTGTGCATTTATGTGACCCAAATCCAAATCTCAACAACGTTAGATAAAATGTGTCGTGGACCGCGGATGCATTTATGTGACGTGGTTCAAGGCGTGTTTTAGATGACGTTGAATCTTTTCATAAAAATAATTAAATAAAAGCTGTTATAAAGTTAAAATTGTACCATAGGATGTGTTAGAATAAGATAATAGGCCAATTATAACAGTTGAGCGACCGTGCTAGAACCACGGAATCCGGGAATGCCTAACACCTTCTTCCGGGTTAACAGAATTCCTTACCCGGATTTCTATGCTCGCAGACTATAAAACAGAGTCAATCTTTTCCTCGATTCGGGATTTGAACCGGTGACTTGGGACACCATAAAATTATTCCAAGTGGCGACTCTAAATTTTAAATAAAATAATCCCGCTTCGATTGTCACTTAAATTGGAAAAACTCCCTTGTATGCCCTTCCGGGGCGTAGGAAAAAGGAGGCGTGACACAGCCAAGCCCACAGCGCCCGATATCTCTAGCTTTAGAAAAACGATCCCTCCTCCGCTGCCATCTTCTTTTCTCGTCGAAGGTACCTCGAGGAGCGAGGGTTCTCTATTGTCGACTTCTTCTCCCCTCGAAGGTATTTTGAGGGACGTTTGAAGCCAGGGGCCACATATATCGGGTGACCATATACTAGGAGAAAAATAAAGAGGGAACACATCCTCTCTGAGCCCCTGGCCTGGACTCGTCTTGCTATAAGCACCGTCGCCCTGCGAAGGCCCCTTTTGCTTGTTATTGTCATTCCTCGGTCCTGAACCTGACGATCCTTCTCCGAGAGGACACGATCTCGCCTCACAGAACTCCCCAATGCCTACGATAACAGAGTTAGTATGCGTAAAAAGAAAGTGTCTTTCAAAAAGGGAGCAAATCACATAGCACGTACCGTGGTGTTTTGCCTCCAATCTACCCTTAGACAAGTAGCGCCACTTACGCCCATCATAAGTCGAGTGGGTCACCAACTTCCAAGCCCAATACGTCAGGTCGGGGACCTCGTATGGCATCCATGGAATTGCTGCAGAAAGGGAAAGAAAGGCGCATTTACGGGGCCCCCCTCCGCCATTAACAAAACAACAAAGGCAAAAGTGTACCACTTACATGTAAAATTCCATTCCTCGAGAAACAGCAGAAACTCTGCCAGGATAATGTCAACAGTCCGTACTCGGACGAATTGGCTCATCCATCCCCAATCCCCATCTTCTTCATCCTCGACAACGAAGGGCCTGGTGGATCGACATCTTAGGGTTAGCAGGCCTCGGTGGTTAAAAGGCCGATACCGTCTGATAAGATGGCTAAGGGTGAACTCGAGCCCTGCTTCCTCCGCAAAGAATCTCATCATCGATACTATCCTCCAAAATGATGGATGAACCTGTGCCAAGGTAGCCCGATACTTTCGACAGAAGTCGAGCACAACCCTATCAAGGGGACCCAGCGTAAAGGGGTACGTGTATACGTTCAAAAACCCCTCGGCATGATCCATAATGCTCTCCTCTGGGGAAGGTACCTGCAGTACTACCTTTGCCCCCCATCCACAATATTTCCTCACTGACTCAAGGTGCCCCAATCCTATTAAAGAAATAAACTTCGAGGCATGCTCCCAATGACCCTGAACTTTGGGAGGTTTTTCTGACGAAAAATCCCCCCTCGAAACAAAATGTCCCGAGGTTGGCTCGCCTGGCACCAGCGGTACACCACCAACCAGGTAGGAACCAGAGGCGGAACTTCCTCCTCCTTGCTGAATAGATCCTGGCATAGCAGCCATAACTTTGCTAAAATCAGAGAATTGGAGCGGGAATTTGAGTGAGGGCTTCAAAGTTAAAATGATGAAAGACCTAATGCAGGAAAGAAGAACTCTCTGAAGGGGTATAGCTACTCAGGATAGCGGAATCCTCAAAGGAAGGAAAACAAACCTATATATATATATATATATAGAAAGCGGTAACTGTCCGCCTACCTCAAAGGCCAATTAAAAAATACTGACTAAGCCTTTCTCGCTTTGGGAAGATGTACCGGCGGGATTGCCTGGGTCGTTTCATAACCATGTCATACAATTGACGCTACGATACGATATTTTGGGATCAAAGACTCCCGCATCAACCTAGCCTCGAGATGGTACCCGATCTCGAGGATTCTGCTCCCATGACTGAAGGATCTAAGGAGCTATTGATATCTTTACAAGCCTCGAGATGGTACCCGATCTAGAGGACCTTCGTCAAAATAGAAGAAAGGCTCTAAGGAGCTATTAATATCATTACAAGCCTCGAGATGGTACCCGATCTGGAGGACCTCCGTAAAAAAAGAAGAAAGTCTCTAAGGAGCCATTAATATCATTACAAGCCTCGAGATGGTACCCGATCCCGAGGACCTCCGTCAAAAAAGAAGAAAGGCTCTAAGGAGCCATTGATATCATTACAAGCCTCGAGATGGTACCCGATCTCGAGGACCTCCGTCATAAAAGAAGAAAGGCTCTAAGGATCCATTAATATCATTACAAGCCTCGAGATGGTGCCCAATCTCGAGGACCTCCGTCAAAAAAAAGAAGAAAGGCTCTAAGGAGCCATTGATATCATTACAAGCCTCGAGATGGTACCCGATCTCGAGGACCTCCGTCAAAAAGAAGATAGGCTCTAAGGAACCATTAATATCACTATGAGTCTCGAGATGCTGCCCGATATCGAGGATCCCTGTCAAAACGAAAGATAAGCTCTAAAAAGCTACTCATATATAAGCCCAACCTCGAGGTGGTATCCTGCCTTGAGGATTTATGCTATTACGAATGCGGGTCGTTCACCCGGTTCCTTGGCCCTCGAGCTACCTGAGCTCGAGCCAGTTCACATTCAAGAATTACTAAGAAGCCTTAGGGCCTTCACTCTAAGTTCAAATCATATTTTTTAGGCCACCCGAACTTGGGCTAAGTCTCACTCGGGGATTGTCTGTGAAATTCATGGGGCTACCTCTATTCTCAGACATTTGAGCAAATTCTCCCTCGAAGACTACCAACGGGGTCTAAAAGGAGTTAAGTTTGTTCTAAAAATTGAGGCCCCATTCTCACTCGATTCAAATTCGCCAGTTTCGGTAGTCTAAGTCTGTACCAAGTCGACCCGGACTTGGTCCGAGAAACGACAAAGGGCTTCAGGGAAAATCATATTGACCGACCAAGAACCAAGGGAATACCTATGCCCGGGTTTGGTATTCGGACTAATCGGTAGAGTTGCGTGCTCAGATTCTTCACAAACGCAAATAAAAGGAAATCCAGCATAAATCAGAGACAAATTGAAGAAACATCATTGTATTAATAAACCATGATTACAAAAGCCCATGAAGGGTCCTTACACATGATTACAAAATCCCACGAGGGGTCCTTACACAGAAACAAAGAAGCAAAAAAAAATAAAAAATAAAAACTAAGAGTCTAATCTATTCTTGGGGGTGCGTCCTTGGCGGAAGTATCTTTGAGAACCAGGGGCCTCATCTCGATCTTACAAATGGCATCTTCAAGGATTAAGAAGAAGCAGAAAACAATGAGGAAGAAGCAGAAAAAGATAAAGAAGAAGCAGAAAAAGATGAGGAAGAAGCAGAAAAAGATGAAGAAGCGGAGAGGGATGAAGAAGTGGCTGGGTGAAAAATTTGGCGAGTATGGATCTCACCAGCACTACTATTATGAAGGCATTTCTTGAGACGTTGCACTGGTGTGAGGCACCGCATCAGGTAGTTAAGAGAGATGAGTAGAAGTTCTTAGTCCGCATATCCTTTAATGCGGAGATAATTTGAGATTTCTCTCTCATTACCTCGGGCCAATAACAACAACAACAAATCAGTACAATCCCGCTCAATAGGGGAAAGCTCTGGGAAAGGGCCATGGCAGAACTGATGAGGACACTGCCATGTGACCTTAAGGCCACGGGCTTCAAACATGAGAAATAGCACTGGATGAGGACAAAGAGAAGAAGAGAGTAAAAAGGCTGTTGAAGATCGATTAAATGAAGCTTTGATTCCAAAAAGCTTCCATTTATAGAAAAGGTGGCAGGGCAACTGACGACGCACTCAATGTCTTTGGGAAATATGTCGACAGGCACAATCAATGCCTGTTGGGAGACGGATCGTTGGCGATATTGCCGCTTGAGAAAGTAAACCGACACTACAATAAATGTTCCTAGAAAAGACGTATCGATGGGATGTCTCAATTATCGCAAAAGCTGATGTCATAACAATGACATCACCACAAGAGGCTCGAGGAGATCGGTGTCACAATCGTTTCTTATTATTTTAATCCAAGAAATGCGGGGACTATCTGTATACGGTAAAATCGGAGGGCTCGATTTTATGATCGTTAGGGCACCTCATAGAGACCACCCCCGGAAGGCTCGAAGTTTAGCTCAGAGTTTGCCCCCGAGGGTTCTCAACAGTCGACCCCGAGGCAGTACAAATCAAAGGCTATGATGGACAGACGGGAAGTTCCCAAAGCACGCGATTAAAGCTGACCTAGGTCTATTAGGCTAGCATGAGCCCGTACCGTGGCATTAAATGGCTGTACCAGCCATATATCTTTGTAATAAATGCATTTGTACTATGTTGGGATTCCCTGAACATATGTAAAGGGGATCCTTGTCATTTTGTAATATCATCTGATACACAATATTGAATACACAAGAACATTCTCTTTGCTCTCTAACACATTCTCTCTTGACCCCTTTTATTTACATTTATTGTTTCCATTCACCGTGTCCCATTCATTGTTCTTCAGTTATTGCTCATTATTGGCCATAAAGATCCGCCATCAAATTTATCATAAATGTTAATCCTCCATCGACTGCTCTTAGTCGGGCATCCGAATCGACCTTGAGGCCCAGAATACGCAAGCCCGAGGCCCCGATTTGCAGCCATTTGGTTTGATTATTGCACTATCTACGAGCTCTTGTCTTATATTTCGATCTTTCACTTAGCATCTATTGTCTAAAAAACTAGCATAAAAATAGATCACGTATTTTTAGAACCACAAAATCAAATCTAATTGTTATTACCATTTTTACGGTAAACAGATGTATTGGTTCGTGTTGACAAGTTCATCCTCCCGGCGGACTTTGTGATTCTTGAATGTGAAGTGGAATATGATGTGCCTATTATTTTGGGTAGACCTTCCCTTGCTACGGGGAAGGCTCTTGTTGATGTGGAAGCCGGTGAGTTCACCTTTCGGGTGGGTGATGAAAAGGTGGTCTTCCATGTGTGCAAATCTATGAGGACCAAATAGCAATAAAGTTTGTTCGTTCATGGACTTGGTGACTAATGTGATTATTGATGATGCTAGTGCCACAATTAATATTGAGGATACTTTGGAGGTCGTTTTGCTTAACCTTGATGATGAGGAGGAGAAGGATGGCTATGTGGAATGTGTGAATGCTTTGCAAGGAATGGGGTCATACACTTATGAACCCCGCAAGTTATCCTTGGATCTTGAAAACCGGAAAACTCCTCCAACAAAGCTCTCAATCAAGGATACTCCCACCTTGGAGTTAAAGCCATTGCTCCACATCTCAGGTATGAATTCCTTGGCCCTTGTTCTACTTTATCGGTTATTATTTCCTTTTGCTTGACTAACGTGCAGGTAGACTCCACACTGGCGGTGCTACAAAAGAGAAAGAAAGCTATAGGATGGATATTGGCGGATATTCGGGGCATAAGCCCTGCCTTTTGCATGCACAAGATTATCTTGGAGAAGGGTGCCAAACCCTTCGTTGAACATCAAAGGAGGCTAAATGAAGCAATGCAAGAATGAGTTGATTCCTACAAGAACGGTGACCGGGTGGAGAATGTGTATGGACTATCGCAAACTCAATAAAGTCACAAGGAAATATCATTTCCCACTTCCCTTCCTTGATCAAATGCTTGATAGGTTGGACGGCCGTGGTTTCTATTGTTTCCTCGATGGGTATTCCGGCTACAATCAAATTCTTATTGCACCGGCGACTTTTCAACGGTGTATGATGGCTATCTTCACTGACATGGTAGAGGAATTTCTTGAGGTCTTCATGGATGACTTTTCCTTGGCCGGGAATTCTTTTGATGATTGCTTGAAAAATTTGGATATGGTCTTGGCAGATGTGAAGAAACGAACTTGGTATTGAATTGGGAGAAATGTCATTTCATGGTCGAGGAAGGCAATGTCCTTCGCCATAAAATTTCAAAGAATGGTATTGAGGTCGACAAGGCCAAAATAGAGGTGATTTCTAAACTCCCACCCCTACATCAGTGAAGGGAGTAAGGAGCTTATTGGGTCATGCGGGGTTCTATCGCCGATTCATCAAGGATTTTCCAAAGTGGTGAACCCCTTGTGTAAGCTTTTGGAGAAGGATGTCAAGTTCCATTTCAACGAAGATTGCATGAAGTCATTCGAATTGCTTAAGTTCAAGTTGACTACTACTCCTATTATTACTGCACCGGATTAGAGCTTGCAGTTCGAGCTCATGTGTGAAGCAAGTGATGTGGCGGTTGAAGCAGTTTGGGGGTAGCGAATCAATAAAATCTTCCATCCGGTCTACTATGCTAGTAATACCATGAATGATGCCTAAGTCAATTACACGGTGACCGAAAAAGAGCTCCTCGCTATTTTATTTGCTATGGAGAAGTTCCGCCCGTACTTGATGGGTACAAAGGTGATTGTCCACACTGATCATGCTACACTTCGGTACTTAATGAGCAAGAAGGATTCAAAGGCGAGGTTAATGCGGTGGGTGATTCTATTGCAAGAGTTCAATCTAGAGATCCAAGACCGCAAAGGTAGTGAAAATCAAGTTGCGGACCACTTGTCTCGATTGGAGGAGGAGGGGAGGCCACATGACGGCCTTGAGATTAATGATTCCTTCCCTAACGAGCAACTTTTAGCCATTTCAATAATGAGTTCTCTTCAAACCAAAGGAAGAAGCTCAAACGGGATTGCCTTGACTATTATTGGGATAAACCGTACCTCTTTCGGATTTGTACCGATGGTGTGATTCGAAGATGCGTACCGGAGGAGGAACAAATGGGAATTGTTGTGGCTTGCCACTCTTCACCGTATGGTGGTCACCATGGTGGAGAGAGAACGGAGGCAAAAGTGTTGAGTTCTGGATTCTATTGGACTACTCTCTACAAGGATGCTAGTGAGCTTGTCAAGTATTGTGTTGAATGCCAAAAGGCCGGTGGGATCTCAAAGAAAAATGAAATGCCTCTCACCACCATTTTGGAGATAGATATTTTCGATGTCTGGGGTATGATTTCATGGGTCCGTTTGTTAGCTCGTGTGGGAACACCTACATTCTAGTCGCGGTTGATTATGTGTCTAAATGGGTCGAGGCTGTTGCTTTGCCCAACAATGAAGCGAGGAGTGTGGTGGCATTCTTGAAGAAGAAGATCTTTACAAGATTCGGTACTCTAAGGGCTATCATAAGTGATGGGGGTTCACATTTTTGCAACAAGGCTTTTGATACCTTACTCACAAAGTATGGTGTCACTCACAAAGTATTGATCCCCTATCTTCCTCAAGAAAGCAGACAAGTTAAAGTCTCCAACCGGGAGATCAAGAGTATTTTGTCAATGAAAGTGAATGCCAACCGGACGGATTGGTCAAGAAAACTTGATGATGCTCTATAGACTTATAGGACGGCCTAAAAAATACCGATCGGGATGTCTCCATACCAGTTGGTGTTTGAGAAGGCGTGTCATCTTCCGGTGGAACTTGAGAATAAGGCCATGAGGGCTTTAAAGAAGTTGAACTTTGAGTGGGATGTCGCCGCAAACTTAAGGGTGGAACAATTGGATGAGCTAGATGAATTCCGGTACCATGCTTACACAAGCTCGTCCCTATACAAGGAGAAGATGAAGTACCTCTATGACAATTACATCCGAAACAAGGAGTTTAAAGAAGGTGATCTCGTGTTATTGTTCAATTCCTAGTTACGGATGTTTCCGGGTAAGTTGAAGTGTAAATGGAGTGGCCCATTTGAAGTGGTGAATGTAACCCCCTTTGGTGCTTTGGACTTGAAAAATAAAAATGATGAGGTGTTTAGAGTCAATGGGCACCAGGTGAAACACTATCTTGGTAAAGTTGATAATGGCCACATCGTGGCGGTTCTTCATTTCAAATGATTGGTAATCCACATCGTGCTGCAATGTTAAATCAGGCGCTTCTTGGGAGGAAACCCATGTGTCTTTTTCTTTTTCTTTCTCTTCTTCATTAGATAGGCTTTGTTTTGTGCTAACTAGTTTTGAAGTGTATGTAGGAATGGGTGTGCATTGCAGGGACTGTGTCATAAAAATTTGCTAAGTGTTGCAAAAGTGCGGACCATACAATTTTGATTGCAACAACAGAAATCACTCTACGGCCACACAATTCTGTGTGCGTTCGCACAACTGGATGACGAAAATTGCAAGCTCCCTGAAGTTGGTCTGTCAAATTTCATAGCCAATCTGCAGCAGCACACAAAATTGTGCGGCCCGCACAAATTCTGCGGCCGCACTTTTGTGCGGATCGCAGAGTTTCATACTCAAAATTGTGCGGCCGCACTCAGCTTAAGTTTGGGGCAACTTTGTCAACCTATAAATAGAACCTCAGTGCACTATTCACAACTTTACACACTCTGAGTTCTTGAGACCTAAGCAAGCATAGTGCATGTCTAATTAGCTCACAATCCTCACTCATTTCATCTGTGTAAATTCTTACCTGCATCCTTCGTAACTGGTATGTTCATTACATCTTTAGATTTTTCAATTTTTCTTAGTTTTTGTTATTCTATGGTAGAGTTATTTTTAGACCTAAAATGTCAATTGTTAGTAATGTGTGCTTAAAATCATATGTGTAATATCATATATGGTCATTTGGGCCTAGGTAGATCATTCATCATGTTTAATTGCAAATACCATGTCTAATTTGTATGAAAATTGCAAAACATAAAGCCAGTGTTGCGTAATTTCAAATTGTGCGGCAGTATACAAATTTGTACGGTCCTTAGATATTAAACATAGGGCAAAAGTGTTGCATGAATTGTACGGAACACACTCAAAATTACGCGATCCGCAGAAAAATTGTGCGGCCCCAGAAAAATATGTGCGACCGTACTTTGGAACTTCAGAGAACCAGTGTCCTGGATTTAGGATTGTGCGGTCGAACTCAAAATTGTGCAATCCGGACAAGGCAGTCTACGGTCGCACTCAAAATTGTGCGGTCCGTACTACCTCTTATGTAGTCTGATTTCCTGCAACTTTCATGAATTTATGTATACTCTTTTGAGCTCTAACTGACTTATATGCCTCGTATTGCAGACAATGGTTTGATCACGAGGTAGAAGAGATACATCTAAAGGAAGAGGTGAACCCTCCCGAGGATGGGGACAAGGTACTCAACTTTTGGGAGTACAGAAAAAAACACTTACAAAAAGCAAACCCCGGGGAGAGTTAGGGCCATAGAGCCTTCTAAATCAGGCTTATATATCCCGTCTAGGGAAGCCTCCGAAGGTCACTCACTGGAAGAACAACCTGAGGCCCAGTCCTAACCGTCACACTTCCGAGGGAGATACCATCTCCGTGACGAACCCTCCACCTCAGCAAGTTCTTCTGAGGGTTCAGATGTCGGCAACCAGGGTTCAGAGCCCTCCTTTATACACACTCCTCCTACACTAATTGTTGTGGATGATGATGATGATGATGTTCCTAATGTTGGTAGAGGAGGTGACACTAGAGTGGGCGGACTTGAGAGGTCGAAAAAGAAGAAGATGTGGGACGACATATTTGTAAGCTTAACAACTTTCACCAAGTTCAGAGAGTGGTGGCCCCAGCGATCGCTAACACTTGAGCAGCAAATTTTACTGAAGGATTTGGATAAATCCAATCCAAATGTCCTTAGGTAGTTCAGGGAGCGGCAGGGGTGGATGTGGTTCACCAGCAGTTTCAAGGATGCCAAGGAGCATTGGTACGTGAATTCTATGCCAATATGACACAAATCAAGAAGGGTACCAAAGTTATCAAAGTGCGGAATTTGAAAGTTAGACTCGATCAGTGCACTCTGAACCAATTCATGGGATTCGAGGAGTTAGAACCAGTCCATTACATGGAAAAGCTCTCTATGGGTGATGTAGTTCTCCCTCGGCTAGCAGAGATATTGGCAGCTCCAGGACCACCACCACCGTGGATCACAGCGGGGGTTCCCATTGCTCGGGCCACCCTCAATTTTGAAGTAAAAGGGTGGCAAACTTTTGTGTGCAACCTCTTAGACCCGAGCCGAAATGAAAACAATCTTCCACTCCCCCGAGCAGTTTTGGCATCTATCATGGCTGGGTACCCGATCAATGTGGGTGCCATCATATTGGCCAATATGTCAATTGGTGGTACGAAAAGATTAAAGCTCTTATCCATACCCCAAACACTCATAGAATACCTCACGGATGCAAAGGTGGAGCCAAGGAGTTTTGATCAAAAGGTGCGGGCTAAAAAGCCTTTTTCATGGTACTCTTTGCAATGTCCGGGAAACCCAATGTTCAAGGGTAAGGCAACTACCACCGGTTGCCAGTCTAATGAGCCAACGGTAGTGGTTACAAATTCAGTTGTTGAGCCTTCTACAGCAGCCATGCCTTCCATAACAACCAGTCCTTCCACCGGGACAACCGACATGCCATCACCTCCACCTTCTAGACCATCGACATCAGTGCCAGTGCCTGCCTCTTCCATATATCCACTCACTGCGCTGCGAGTCTCCTAGACATTGTTGAGTCTGAACAACTGGATACAGACAAATCCTTCAAAGCTGTCTAACATATCCAGTGCTGTTGCAGCACAATCCTCTACCCGGCTAGCACCTCAGGTACCTCCGTCAGTGGAGGAAATATTGAAGAAGATCCTAGAAAATCAGCAGACCATCATGGATACATTGGTGGCTCACGGGGAGCTATTGAGGAGTTGGGAAAACAGGTGAAGAAGATACAAAAATCTTAGGCATCAAAGAAATCAGTGGAAAGATTGAGCACCGAGTTGGCCAAGCTTGCATCAGCTGGGGATATTCCACTTGACCTTCTGATGGAGACAGCACCAGCAGCACCAGCAATACCACCAATACCTGAGGCATCAGAGACAACAACTGGCCAGTCTGAGGAGCCGGACCCTACTGCCCACATTGCTGAGGAGATGCTCCAGATGTTCACCAACCCCATTATTCCCTGACCGGAGGACGATGAGATCCAGTTGGAGGATCCAGAGGGTGATGATGATGCCATGCACACTGAGACCACATAGGGACTTCTCTTTACTCTCTACCCTTCCTTATTTTTATTTTTGGTAAGCATTAAGGACAATGCTTATTTTTATTCAGGGGGTGGTCTATTTTGGGTAGTTTATTATGACATTGACATTGGCCTGTAATAACTTTAATACTTCTTTTCTTTTATCTTTATTCTCTCTTTCGTTATGTATATATTCCTCCCTTTCCCTTGATGTATATATTCATTCCCCCTCGGTTTGTATATTCTTACTTTCAGTAGTTTATTTTGTAGCTTCTTTAGTTTGTTTTTCTTAGTAGTATAACTTCTTATTTACTTTAATAACTTCTTTTTAATTTTGTAGCTTTTTCTTATGTTTAAGTGAGCAATAAGCCTTTGTTTTTCTTAACACCACAGTTCATTCCAAAGGTGGGTTTTGTGTGAACTGGGTGGCTCTTCCTAACGATGGATGGCGTGACAACCTTCTTAAGGGAATGAGTCCTTTTTTTGATGTTTAGGTAAAAACAGTAGTAATGAATAAAAGTGTCTCAAGCATTCTTCACTTGGTACCAACATATTTACCTACGGCCTTATGGTTAAAAGCAAGTTCTTAGCAGAAAATAGCTCAAGTTGTGACCTTTTAACTCTTGTGTTGACTTAAGCACTCGTCGAGTGGTTCAGTCGAGCCATTTGTGATTTTCAATCTTAACTACGGTTATTGTGGGCCCTCGAATCCGTTCTCTTTAGCAATCCAGCAGCGTGAGAGGTGAGATATTTAGTTGCAAGTCCAAGTACCCGTGCTAATAGTCTAGAATTTCCCCCGAATGTTTTTCTAGGCGAAATTCTAAGTTTGGCTTGCTTTGAGAAATGATTGTAGGCTCTCTTTGATCCAATTTGAAATTTCCATAGCCCACCAATATGATATCCCTAGTCAAACCATTTGAGCCTAAGGCCTTTTCCATTTGATAACCACGTTACAGTCCTTTATCCGTTTTGTAATGACCATCTCTTGGCACCCGATCTTTCCTTAACATTCTTGACAAACAATTGGCTAAAACATAAGTTTGGGGGAGAGACGAGGAGTTTGAAAGTGATATAAAGGTACAAAGAAGAGGAAAGAAATAAAGAAAAGGGAAGACAAAGAAAAGAAAGAAAGAACAAAAAGAAAGTGAATAAAGTAAAGAGTTGAAGGGATTCAAAGAAAAACAAGGATGAAAGGCATGGAGTAAATAGAGAAGGAGACAATGAATATCATGAGCAAGAAAGAGTGACGTTAAGTCTCTCTAGTTCCCCCGAGGAAAAAGAAAATGACTCAAAGAGTCGACAAAGTATGAGCCAAAAAGAGAAAATGGAGTGCTTAAGGAAAGATGAAATCATTCTATTCCAACAAATCCTACCTTAGTCCAAAAGCCTTCATTACCTCCCGAAAAAGCCCTACATGATTTCAAGTCGAATGAGCTTACATTAGTGGTGATTTACATGAGGGGTAAGCATATGGTACTTAGAGTCGTATATGTGACATTCTTTTGAGAGAGATGAGCAAACTTTTCACAAATCCTTGAATTGAGTGCTACATTCTTAAGTAAGATATTCTAACGGAGAGTAGAGGAGGAGGATTTTGGGATCCACAATGACCTACGTGAAAGAGCGAGCTTCCTTGATGAATAAAGTCAACTCTTGATGATCTAGTGTCACATTAGAACTATTGTACTTAAAAAGTCAAATCATTGTATTGTTGATAATTCAGAAGTGTTATGGGTGATTGTTGGTCCCAATTGATGTGTGTTTGATCACCTTAGGGTAGCTGAAATAGCTCTTTTTCTTGTGGAGATGGGAATTACCTTATTTGCTTGAGTACAAGCAAAAGATTAAGTTTGGGGGAGTTGATAAGTAGGGATTTTGACTACTTATTTGCACTCTTTTACTTTCATTTTAGCTCAAAATTGCTTAAAGGTATTCCCGAAAACTGATGAAATGTTCTTTCTTGCAGGAGTGTTGGAATACAAGTCAAAGAGATGAAAATCAAATCAAGAAGAAGTAATTTTGGATAAGGACTAAAATAAAGCAAAAAGAGTAAAATGCGGACCGCACAATATTGTGTGTGGCCGCAGACTATGAAGAATCCTCTGTCAAATTTCCTATACAAAGTAAGGACCAAATAATTATAGTGCGGTCGCATAAGATGAGGTTCAGAGAGGTGTGACTTTGGGACCATGAAGAAGTGCAGACCGCACTATTATTGTGCAGCTGCAGAATCAAAAGTGCGGTCGCACTCAGAAATGTGCGGACCGCAGAAGCCTCCTATGCCAAAGCTCAAAGTCAAGAGTGGGGCCGCACTCTGCGGTCCGCAGAATCCGAAGAAGTGCGTCTGCAACCTAGAATTTTGCAGCCGCAGAAGTCCATCCTATCAAGCCAGTTTCAAAGTGCGGACCGCGCACATAATTGTGCAGCCGCAGAATCGCCGCAGGGGTAATTTTGTCTGATAATTTTAGCGGGGTATAAATAGTTTTTTTGTCAAATTTAGGTCATGTTTGAACATCAGAAAATAGATAGCCGTTTTTCCTTTACTGCTTTGGGTAACTTTGTAATAGTTTATCATTTTAACATTGGATTTTCTTTCCTTTATCATTTATTATGAGTTTAGTCTTATTTTCTTCTTTAGTTTCTTCAATTTTCTCTATGAGTAGCTAAATTCTTAGCTAGGGTTGTGACCCAACCCTAGTGTGGGTGCCTAATGGGTGTTTAATTTAGGGCTTGTTTGTGATTGGGTAAGTGATATTTAGCCTAGTTCTTGCTTTAAATTAAGAATTAATAGTTGAAAATATTGATTCGAGCCTAATTGACTTGGTCTCTACTTGAGAAAGAGAGACTAAGTCTAGGAAAACTTGGGTAACAAGGAATTGGGGTGAACTCAAGAAATTGATAGCCCCAATTAAAGGGTTGAATCTAGAGATAGTAAGACCCGACTTGAGCATCTATCACTTGTTTTGTGAATTACATATTTGGACTTGGGAAAGCCAAATTAGGCAAAATCACTCTAACTACCGAGAGGTATAGAGTGGGTAATTGTGTGTTATTGTTATATTATACCCGATCAATCAAATTTTCCCTAAAACCCACAACCTGTTAGGTAACCACCTAGGTGGAAGTCACGACCCTAGATCTTTTATAAATTTGAAAAATAACAACACCAAAAATATCGTTCTCTAGCTTTTCATTTACAAATATTAGCATAAAAATTAGAAGTAGAAAGAAACAACCAAACATGTGAAAGAGCAGTTTGGGCACATCATACACTTAGTCTAGATATATACCTAATCCAATATAAGCTCTATATGGAATCGACCCTGACTCACATTGGGTAATTATAATTGCATCGACCGCTTCACAATCCTAATTAGTGGTGTGAATTTGAGTGACATCAGCGTGCATCCCGATCTAACTAACACTCTTAAGATGGCTCTAAGGCCCACCTCAGTCATCAACTCTCAAGTCTCAAGGGCTCACAATCTCACTCAGCTCAACAGCACCACATATGGAAAAAAAATAACAACATGTGATGTAACAATGAATGATGAGCAGAGACTTAGATACGATATGCAAATGAAGAATCATTACTGAGTGTATAATTATAGTTAAGTCAGATAACCCAAAATAATAGAAATATCCTCATTAAGTCTCAAACAAGTAACCACATAGCCTAACCTGCTCGTTCTCCCATGTAGCCTCCTTGACTGGCTGACCTCTCGATTGTACCTTCACTGATGCTATATTCTTTGACCTCAACTTCTAAACCTACCAGCCCAAAATAGCTACCAGCTCGACATTAAGTCAAATCCCCATCCAGCTGCACCGTGCTAAAGTCCACAACATGTGACGGATCACTATAATACTTCCAAAGCATAGAAACATAAAATACTAGATGAGCACCTGATAGACTAGGTGGAAATGCAAGTCTGTAGGCTACTTCCCCGACTCTCTCAAGTACCTCATATGGACCAATATACCGAGGGCTTATCTTGCCCTTTTTCCTGAACCTCATCACACCCTTCATATGCGAAACTGTGAGCAACATCTTCTTACCCACCATATATACAACATCACGAACCTTTCTATCAGCATAACCTCTTCTGTCTGGACTGCGCTGTGCGAAGCCGTCCTAGATCAACTTCACCTTCTCCAAGGCATCACAAACCAAATCAATGTCCAACAACCTAGCCTCCCTAGGCTCAAACCAACCAACTAGAGAATGATATCTCCTCCCATATAAGGCCTCATAAGGAGCCATCTGGATACTCAGTTGAAAATTGTTTTTGTAGGCGAACTCTTCTAACAGAAGAAACTGATTCCATGAACCTCTAAAATCCATAACACATGCATGTAACATATCCTCCAAGATTTGAATATTGCGCTCAAACTCTCTGTCCGTCGGAGGGTGGAATGCTGTATGCAACTCAACCCGTGTGCCCGACTCTCGCTGCACCACCCCCCATAACTGTGATGTGAACTGCGTGCCTCGGTCAGAAATGATGGAAATGGGACCATGCAAGCGGATAATCTCCCAGATGTAAATCTGATCTAGCCGCTCTGAAGACTTGGAAGTCACCACCGGAATGAAATGTGCAGACTTAGTCAACTAGTCCACAATAAGCCAGACTGCGTCAAATTTCTTCAAGGTCCGTGCTAAGCCTACCACAAAATCCATAGTGACGCGCTCCTACTTCCACTCCGGTATCTCCAATCTCTGAGTCAGCCCTCCTGATTTTTGATGCTCATACTTCACCTATTGGCAATTCAAACAACGAGAGACATAAGCAACAATATCTTTCTTTATTCTCCGCCACCAATAGTGCTATTTCAAGTCATGGTACATCTTCGTGACACCTGGGTAAATAGAATAGCACGAGCAGTGAGCCTCCTCAAGGATCACATCTTTCAACCCATCAACATTTGGAACACAAATTCGGCCTTAAAGATGCATAACACCATCATCACCAATCACAACCTCATTAGCACCACCCCGTTGAACCGTGTCCCTCAATAGCATCAAGTGAGAATCATCCAACTGACGTGCATTGATACACTCCAACAACGATGACTAAGCCACAACGCAAGCAAGAATCCGTCTAGGCTATGAAATATCTAACCTCACAAATTAATTGGCCAACATCTATGGCTAGTGGCTTCTCCACTGCCGAAAAATATACCAAACTGCCAATACTTTTAGCCTTCCTACTCAATGCATCGGCCACCACATTGGCCTTCCCCGGATGATATAATATGGTGATATCATAGTCTTTCAGCTACTTTAACCATATCCGCTACCGCAAATTGAGGTCTTTTTGCTTGAACAGGTGTTGGAGACTTCGATGGTCGGTATAGACCTCACATGGAATGCCGTACAGATAATGCCTCTAGATCTTCAACGTGTGAACAATGGCTGCCAACTCCAAATCATGCACAAGGTAATTCTTTTCATGACCTTCAACTGCCGAGACGCATAGGCTATCACCCTAGCGTCCTGCATTAACATCGCACCAAGCCCAATAAAGGATGCATCATAATACACGATGTAAGATCCCGAATCCATAGGTAATATAAACATTGGGAATGTGGTCAAAGCAGTCTTGAGCTTCTGTAATCTCTCCTCACACTCCTCAGACCATCTGAAAGGAGCACCCTTCTGGGTCAATCTAGTTAAAGGCGCAGCAATGGATGAGAAACCCTCCACAAAATGACGATAATAACCCGCCAAACCCAAGAAGCTCCAAATCTCTATAGCTAAAGACGGTCTAGGCAACCTCTAAATTGCCTTAATCTTCTTTGGATATACCTTGATCCCCTCACTAGACAACATGTAGCCCAAGACCGCTACTGAATCAAGCCAAAACTCACACTTGGAGAATTTAGCATATAGTTTCTTCTCCCTCAAAGTCTGGAGAACGAGCCTCAGATGCTTCTCATGATCCTCCTGGCTGCGTGAGTACACCAATATATCATCAATGACTACTATGATGACAGAATCAAGATATGGCTGAAACACAGTATTCATCAAGTGCATAAAGACTGCTGGGGCATTAGTCAGCCCAAAAGACATCACTAGAAACTCGTAGTGACCATAGCGGGCCCTGAAAGCCATCTTCGAAATATTTAAATCTCGAATATTCAACCGATAATACCTGGATCTCAAATCAATATTCGAGAACACTCTAGCACCTTGAAACTGATCAAATAAGTCATCAATGCATGGTAGTGGGTACTTGTTCTTGATTGTAACTTTGTTCAACTGCCTGTAATCAATACACATCCTCAGAGTACCATCCTTCTTCTTCATAAATAGAATCGGTGCACCCCAAGGTGACACACTAGGCCTGATGAAGCCCTTATCAAGTAGCTCCTGTAATTGTTTCTTTAACTTAATAGGTGCCATGCGATACGCTGAAATAGAGATAAGCTGAGTGCCTAGTACCAAGTCAATACTAAAATCAATGTCCCTGTCGGGTGGCATGCCTGCCAGGTCTGCTGGAAATACATCTGGGAAATCTCTCACTACCGGAACTAACTAAATAGTAGGAGTATCAGCACTAACATCCCTCGCGAAGGCCAAATATGCCAAACATTCCCTCTCAACCATCTGTTGATCCTTCAAATGTGAAATCACTCTACTACGAACATAATCATGGGAGCCTCTACACTCCAACCTCGCCCCTCCCCCCCCCACTGCATCGCCCAAGTCACGATCTTAACGTGATAATCCAGAATGGCGTGACATGGCAACAACCAATTTATGCCCAATATCACGTCAACATCAACTATGCTAAGCAGTAAAAGATCAACCCTCATCTCATAACCCCCAATAGTCACCACACACGACCAGTACACATGGTCCACAATAATAGAATCACCCATCGTCGTAGATATGTGAACAAGCGTAACAAAAGAATCACTGGGGGTATCCAAATAATGAGCAAAGTATGATGACACATATGAATAAGTGGAACCAGGATCAAATAACACTAAATGAGACGACCCGGCCGGTCGTCTTAAGAATTAACACCCCGATCCCCTATTAACTTCTTCCCCTAAGTTCATTTCTGCTATTTTGGTTTGCCGGGACGTTCGGTGTTGGGTTTCGGAGAGTTTTGGGACACTTAGTCCCTAAATGAGAGCATAAGTGTTGAAAAATGGCCCGCAGTCGGAACAGTGTGAAGACGGCCTCGGAATGGAAATCCGATGGTTCTGTTAGATTTCAGGGTAGGGTGCATGTTCGGAATGTATCTTGGAAGTTCGTAGATCATTTAGGCTTGAAATGCCGAAGTTTGAATTCTTGAAATTTCCGGTCCGATAGTGAGGTTTTTATCCGAGGGTCGGAATGGAATTTCAGAAGTTGCAGTAGCTCCGTCATGTCATTTGGGACGTGTGTGCAAAATTTCAGGTCATTCGGACGCGTTTTGGTTGGGCTTTTTATCAAAAGTGTATTTTTATGAAATTGGAAGTTCTTAGGCTCAAATCCTTGAATTAATCGAGTTTCCGACGTTGTTTTAGTGGTTTAAGGATTCGTACAAGTTTGAATGAGGTATTAGGTATTATTGGTGCTTTTGGTTGAGGTCCCGGGGGCCTTGGAATGATTTCGGGTGGTTAACGGAGAAATTTTTGAAGTGTTGCAGCAGCTGATTTCTTCTGTTCTGGTATTTTCGCTTTTGCGGCTTGGGAACCACAGAAGCGGCCATTCTATTGCAGGAGCGGAATTTGGGCTACCGCATTCAGATATAGCAGCAAGAAGTGGCTTCAGTACATCCCAAATTAGTACCAAAAGATCTTTTACTGGCAAAAGCACTAACAAATGACATTTTAAGTTTTTTTGGCTTTTCCGCATAATAAAACTTCATATTTAATCTAAAGAGGAAAAGAAATTTCAAATACCTTTCAACACCTTTTCGAAACAGGAATTTTCATTTCCACCTTATGTTTGTTGTAGGAAGTACTTCCTTTGTTGGTTGTCTGCGGGTGCTCTTGTTCCCCTGTACTAACATGCTCAATTTTTCGTTTGCTTCCTTCAGCAACGTCTTTGATGGTGGATGGCGTTTGTGAAGCCGGATTACCTTTGGGAATGAAAGACAAAATAACCAACTTTCCTGGCACTGCATCATGGTTTTTTGTAAACAGCTTTTTCATTTGAAGGTTAAATATTTTGCCGGTCAGTTGCTTTTGCGCATTCACAATAGGTGGCAGTTCTTTCTAGAAAAATAAGATTGGTTATCTATGTGTGAGAGGAGGCTCAAATTGGAGAACATAGTTGTTTGTCACTTTTTTAGGTTAACAATGTACCTTGACATTGTAGATATTATAGAGCTCTTCTGAAGTGAGAAGTAATATGTTTTCCGCATGCTCATCAGAAATAGTTGCTGTTGTAGAACCACTTTGGTCTGTGACAGTGACCTCGAATTGGCATCTATTGTAAAATAGAATAAATGCTTAGTTAAATTGATGGATAACTTATAATATTAAAAAATGTAAACAGTTATGTAGAAGAATGTTCTTCGATTTTTACCTGGGAACAAGCAGGGTAGATCGGCGGCAATTAGTGCAGTAAAATGTTCTCCGCGAGACAGTTCTTGTGAAGTGTTGTTTGCAGTCTGAACAAGCTAGGATAAAGAATCGTTGCTTCTCATTTTGTAGTGCGACTTCAGCTTGTATGGAGAATATTTGGCCCTAAAAAATGTAAGGATGGCACATATGTATTTTTCGCTATTAGAAAAGAAAAGTGAATATTTGAAACAGTACATGTTAACATTTAGTGTTCTTACCGGAGATTGTTGTTGGATATCTGCAATTGGCACTATCTCTTCCTCAAAAGGAACAAATAAAAGAGAGCCTGTTGGACTTGTGCTTTCTATTGTGTATGCAATAAGCATTTGCTCATTTTCTCTGGCCCTTAAAATATGTTGACATCTCAACATTAGTTCTTTTGTATGTTACGCATATGCATGATCAAAAAATGTATTCATAGAGAAGCATATCTGCAATACCATGTTCTCAGCGCATTTGCCTGCGGGTATGGAGGATTGATTTCGATTGTTGTACTGAATCTGCTAGTCAATCCTGTGTGTGTTGTGCTGAATCTGTTGGTCAATCCTGCATGTATTTGAATGTTCAGTGTCAATTTGATCGTATGCTATATGAAAGGGTAAAATATAGTCATGCATATACTCACCTGAACCTGAGGGCGACTTTGGTCTTCCAATTTTTCTAGCAAGAATGACTGGGTACTCTTTAAGTTGTTTGAATAGTTTGTTTCCGTCATGATCAATAAAATCTTTCCAAAGTGTGAATTTGGTTGGTTTTTTCCTGTATAAAATGGAAACAAAATGTTTAATGCCTATATTAAATCATCACGGGAATCGTAATGCTTGAGCAGTACAAATGAGTAACAATTCGAACATTAAAGGGCTAGAGATGATTAAAAGAAATGAACACATATAGTTTTTTTAATGTGTAGCAATTTCGATAATATGAAACAAAAAGCTAAGGCCAAACTAAGAAAACTGACCATAAAAAAAAAAGATATAGCTACATTGCCGTAGTTTATACACAAAGTGTAGCAGAATGTTTTCAATTCATTACTCATATGTTGCAGATAATGTTTTCAGTTCATCACTCAAATAACGGTACGTTTTCAGTTGTACAGAGTTACTATTTTCCTTTCACTACAAAGGTTTAAGTTTGAATTATATTCTAATGCCAAATTGATATGTTGCAGAGAATGTGTACCACAATTTGCCCAACATTATGTAATCCTTCTATAAACTTGCTATTAGGAGTAAGAGGTGTAAAACAGAATAACTTTCCAAACCTAATAGATAATTGGGATTCTGTTGCATTCACATGATTGACTTGGAGGCTACACAAATGCAAGTTGTCAAAGGAAGTTTCGGAATTTATCAGATTTTTTAGTGGGAACAGGTAAAAGGTAAAAGAGAAAATAACATTCAGCATTCTCCAATTATATATTTGCATACACTACTGACAATTAGGACTAATAAATTAACTAAGCAACAATTTGTTTTACGTCTCTTTATAATTCACCAAATATTGAACAAAATTTCCTACACTGACTGATTAGATTTTAAGTTTGTGTTTTCCTTCAAGTTCTCTAGTAGAAATACCAGTATAACACATAAATAAAAATATATACGCGGCCCAAACATATTATGCAACATTGGTAAATTGTCTATACAATAAAGATAACATAAGAACACTATCTACCATACTCAAGTACTGTAGATGTAATACCCACAAAAGTAGGAACTGTTTGTTTATTTCCTTTAAAGCCACTCGAAGATGGACAATATTACAGAGAGGAGGTAGTTGGTGAATAGGAGGAAGGTTCATTGAGAACATACTTTTAACAAAATCAACTTAATGATGAAGGGTAATGGAGGACAAATGCGGATTCAACTTATCAATGCATCACAATATTGCCAGGAGAACATAAAAGGCAAAAGAATGAAGAAGTCGGACATTGTTCATTTCCGATACTCTTTCACAAATTCTTGATCAGTCACATGAAAAAAGGATAGTAATTCTTTTCTGCCAGAAAGGACCAACTTAAAAAAAGGAGGAAAAAAAGGTCGATGCAATAAATGCTTAAAGACCTTTGAAACTCTTTTGTGTTTTCACAAATAAATAATCAAACCAAACTGTGAAGTGGATTGGGGAATAAACCTTTAATTCAGTGAAAATAAAATTTTCTTGCACTACAAACTTACTGATCATCCATGATGATAAAATCTTGAATTCTTTTCCCGTTTGAAGCATATGTTGAAGAGCTGCCGTTGAGGACAATAGCAAGGACATCTTGCATTTAAAAATAACATTGAATAACTTAAGAGATAACAAATATTACTACATCTAATAATATTAATAATAAATAAATTTTAGATGGAAAAACAATATAGATAGTTAAACGTTCAATTACTAAATTCAGATCCCTCACGTTGATACTCGAAGTTGTCAAATGGTGTAAGAGTTAGCCGCGTTGGCGGCGGCAGTGGAACTTCTGGAGGATTGATAGTTTCCACAGGCTCAACAATCGTGCTCCTATCAATTGTCCAAGTAAATTTGTTAACTGGATTTCCATACATATAATTTGATTCTTTGACTTGTGCAACTGACACCAAGTTAGTGTGGAAAGGACGAAACAAATCTTCAAAATGCGTTATCTCAGCATTGAATATAATGCACTCGACTTGGTTTTCCTGTAACAAAATAAGACACAATTAGGATACCCAATTATGCGTACGTTAACTTTTTCTAGTACTTAGTGTTTTCTTGTAACTTGTTAAGCAAATATATAAGCAGTAATAATATTAGTTCATTTACTATTGGCAGAGTTATGAGTCACAAAAGAGCACCTCTTCATCCTGCAGAATCATTAGTTGATACTTTGTTTTCTCTATGTTGTCTCTAGGTCTGCCTTTATCAACTACTTGGACTTTGCAGGTCCATTCTTCTGTTTTTGGGGTAATTACATTGATGTTAAGCCTTTCTGCCGTCTGGATAAAATCTGCAAGAAAACCACATCATAATATAATAGTGAGCATATGTAACGTTGGCAAGTGAGCGTATGTAACATCGGCAGAATATATATAATACAAATTGGAAGAGTACATTGAATGATCAAGTTGTACGCCGGACTTACTGTTGGGAATGATGATTTAAGTTAAAGAAAGAGCTTTTTCGATAATTTCATCATAGACTACATTATATGTGGAATGGTCATCATCGTCACCAGCGGTAGGTGGCCTAATTAATACCTTGACACAGTTAGAACCTTTAGCTCTCGATAAAGCAACGTACAGTTGACCATGAGAAAATACAGGTTCTCGCAAATAAATACCAACAAAGTCTAAAGTTTGGCCTTGAGCTTTATTTATAGTCATGGCGAAACATAACCGTACTGGAAATTGTGTTCGTTTAAATTGAAGAGGTAGTTTTTCATCTTCGGATGTTAATAGTGGTATTCGAGGAATGAATACATGTGTATTTTTAAAATTACCACTGGATATTGTAGCACTGATAACATGAGATTTGAAATCATTACATATTAATCGCGTGCCATTGCATAAACCTTCGCAGGGATTCAAATTTCTTAATAATATGATTGGACAGTTTTTTTTCTAGGGACAATTTATAAGGAGGTAAACCGGGAGGATTTAGATTGTGCAAAAAGTCTTCGTACTCACTTTGATCTTTTGGATCAATTGTTTCATCAGTAGCCAAATATACTTTTTCATTAGTTGGGAATTGAGCTATTAGCATGTCATTTATTTCATCAACAAAGTCGTTCTTTGTAGTTAGAATTGTACGAGAAGTAATAAAGAAAATATTTGAATGAGTTGAATATAAATCAGGATAAGTAACTTTAAATTGATGATTCAGGGAATCTTTTTCAGTTGTGAAAGATATAATCAGAGGACGGAGAATTTCAACTTTGCTCTTATTATTCTTTCTTTCTTTTCCATTGCCGATTCTCATTAAATATTCACAAAAAGCTGGGTCAGTTTTTGCACACATATTTTCAGACAATTGTAGTTTTTCAAGTTGATGCCAAATTTCAGAATATAGTAAGCTTTCGCGACAAAATCTTCCTTTTTTCCACCACGAACGACGGGAAGTGTTTGTCGAAAATCACCATTAAATACAACAACCTTTCCGCCGAATAGCATATTTGTTTCCATTAAATCTCTCAAAAGCAAATCTAGTGCTTCAATCATTTCCTTTTTTGCCATAGAAATTGCATCCCATACTATTAGTTTCGCATCTCGAATCAATGATGCTAGTGAACTTTGTTTACTAATATTGCAACTAAAATTTCCATCAACATCAATAGGTATTTTAAATCGAGAATGAGCAGTTCGACCTCCAGGAAGGAGTGAAGCAGCAACGCCTGAACTTGCAGTCGCTAAAGCTATAAATCCTCTATGTCTCACAGTAGCTAATAAGGCACGATATAAAAAGCTTTTTCCAGTTCCGCCCGGACCATCAATGAAGAATGCTCCGGGTTTAGTTGAAAATATTCTATCAAGGATTATATTGTAAGCTCTTTTTTGTTCAGTGTTTAATTTATATGGCAATAATAGATCTTGTTCATTGACGGTAATATTTCTTTCAATGTACATCTTTAGCCTCTTTGGCTGCTACAGATGGTTGAATTTTGTCTTTAGTCAATTCAAATTTGTTGATATCACGACTCATTGAATGAAGAATATCATTAATATGGCTTAACACTTTGTAACGAATTTCTCTTGTATGCATGTTCGGGTATTTTTTGAAATCTTCAGACATTGGACTTTCAAATTTTTCCCACAACTCTCTTGGGTTAGCGGGATTGCAATAAACTAATAATACAGTAAATAAGTGTCTTAAATTGGATCGCATTTGGTAACTTACTGCTTCGGACATGCATTCTATTAAATTATTATCACGAAGTAATAGTCCTCTTTTTTTGCAGCTTCTCTAAATGTGTCACAAGTTACTCCGTTTATAGTTCGTAAATCTTCATATGATTTTGGTCCTCTTACATTCATTAAGAGCAATCTAAGATAGTATTTTTCTCCTTCGGTTGGATGACATGTTACAACTCGACCAATAGCATATCCTTGTTGGCAATGTGACCACATTTTGTACGTTGTTGACCATAAAAAGTATTCTGGAAATTCTCGATATAATAAATTCATATTCATAGCATCTTTGTTTTCTCTATTCATTATAAAAAATTCAGTTAACATTGGTTTTTTAATCAAAGAATTATTTACAATTCTGGTAATATTGTCGGTGCTTTTGAAGAAAACAATTTGGTGGCCATCAAGATGGACCTGAAGATGGTATACAGTTGGATTCATTTCACTGATAGGAAAAGCAAATATACGCCATGCTGCCTCTGGTGGTGTTACCCATCTAGCAGATTGGTATTCCTTTATTTCATCTATTTCTATATTCGTATCATTTGGGTGTATGTGGAATGCAATTTTATCATGCCCTTTGCAAATATATTTATAAATGTACTTAACAACTTTAATATCAGAGCAAATTTCCTCTTTCATATGACAATTAAATTTACAAAGTAAGAATGGATTGTAAGGAACAACCCATGAGTTATCAAAAAGTTGTCCTCTAATTTCTACAGTCTTTCCTATATTTCGTCTTCTATAAATAGGATATGAATTTTTTCCTTTAGTTGTCTGTTCAGCAAACTCTTTTGGATATTTGAATTTACATTGACCAGTTTTTTTCTTCATACAGGGGCTTGTCGGATTTAATTGCCCGCAAGGACCATGCACCATGTGTTGTGTAACAAGCTTAAATAAATCGGGATTTCTTTTCGGGTCTGGAAATTCAGCACAAACAAATTGGTCATATGCCTCAGGAGTTAATAGTTTGTATTTTTCATCTAGTATGATAAGGAAATGAGCATGCGGAAGTCCTCGATTTTGGAATTCTACCGTAAAAATGCTGCAACTTTATCAAATATTTGTCTTTTTAGTATATCTTTTTTTAGCTCTTCTAATTTTGCTCGGAATATTCGACTAACTAAATCAGGTCTATTTTGGACTTCATCTGTCGATATTAAGTTTTCTTCAATTTCAGGCCAAGAAGGGTTACATGTCATAGTTAGAAATATATCGGGTTTTCCAAAACGTTGTACTAATGCTATAGCATCCATGTATCGGCGGCGCATATCTCTTGGACCTCCTGTGAAGCTAAGTGGAAGTATTCTGTTCTTGCCTACTTGTGAGCCTTCTCTCTCACCACGACGTAAAAGATCTAAAAGTCCTGCTAACACATCCATTCTAAATAAATCTTGATTAAAAGAAGCGAAATCTAATCTTTGAGTATCAACTTTTATCCATTCGTCTACAACATATTGCTGAAATAATCTTCCTGCGTGTAAGATTATATTTTCATCATCTCTTATTTGGAGTTGGTAGCAATAGTATTCACGACAAGAAACAGTTTCTCTTTTTCGTTTGCCTTTTTGCATCACTTTAGCTTCCATATCAAGGAATCCATCAACTGAACTCATATTGGTTACACTTATTTTTCGTATTCACAGTACATTTGTGTTCTAGAAGGAGTTGTTGGAGGCTTGAGTTTTTTAATACCACAATGTTGTAACGACCCAGCCGGTCGTTTTGAGTTTTTGCACTTTGATCGCCAGTTCTCGGGCATGACTTGCCCTGTATTATGTATTATGACAAATGTAGATTGTTGGTATTGATTTTCAGGAAAATTTGGAATGAATTCGAAAGAACAGTTTCAGTTGAAAGCTTTGAATTTGAAAGGTTTGACCAAGAGTTGAATTATTTGTATATGAGCTCGGATTGGATTTTTTATGATTTGGTTAGCTTCGTTAGGTGAATTGTGACTTAGGAGCGTGATCGGAATTGGTTTTGGAAGTCCGGTGTAGAATTAGGCCTGAATTGGCGAAGTTAGTATTTTGGCGATTTCCGGTTGAAAGGTGAGATTTTGATCCGAGGGTCGGAATGGAATTCCGAAAGTTAATGTGGCTTCATTATGTGATTTGGGATATGTGTGTAAAATTTCAGGTCATTCGGAGGTGATTTGGTTGGGTTTTTGATCAAATGCGTGTTTCGGAAATTTTAGAAGAACTTAGGTTTGAATTCGATGTGAATTGATGGTTTTGATGTTGTTTGAGGTGTTTTGATGATTGAAACAAGTTTAAATGATGTTATGTGTTTGGGAGCGGACTCTACTTCTCATTTGAGGACGAATGATCCTAAGTGGGGGAGAATGTAACGCCCCGAAAAATTTTTGAAGTGCTATTAAGAAAATTGATGTGCGCTAATTATATTATTTTGTCTGCAAACGAGGACTATTAATATGATGGATATCAATTGGATATGATAATAAGTGTACGGGGCATATTATAAGTAATTTGGGGTCTAAAGAGAGGCCTAAGTCCAAGCCAAGTTGTTCATTTTAGACGAAAGTTTCGAATGTGCAGCACAAGACCAAACTTTGGACAAGAATATCTGAATAAATATAAGGATTTATGTGATGATCAACCTATCAAATGAAAGATTTTCGAATCTAGTTTCTACCGCTTCAAACCGTTCGTTATTCGAACACTCCTACAAGAAGTTATGGCCAAATTACCAAAAGCAGCGCAAAATTTTACACTACCGCGGCGCCCCATGCGGTGCCCCATGCGGCGTGGCAGTACAAAAATGGGTTTTTAAAACCCGAACCCCATTTCATTTAACTCGTTTGGGGTTTGTTATTTTGGGGTATTCTGGAGCTTTTAGAGAGAGGGAAGAGCAATTCTAGAGAGAGGAAGAAGCTCAAGTGCCTTGTTCATCAAAAAATGTTGTCCAATCCTTGAAATCCAACAAGAAATCCCTCAAGTTCTTCATCAAAGAGGTAAGGTTCTATACCCTAATCTTCAATTTCGTTTTTGGGTGATTGTTGAGTAAGAATTCATGTGAAAACTAGAGATAAGTCACTTGCGGTCATTGTTAGTCAATAATATGGGATTATCATCAAATATCCTGACTAGATTACTTGTTTTTGGGGTGAAATCCGAAGGTTTGGGGCCTAGGGATTTGAAATTTGATTTGGGGATTTGAGGGACCATTTGAGGTCGGATTTGAGAACTTTTGGTATGTATGAACTCGTGAGGAAATAAGGAATCTATTGATGTGAAAATTTCTGAGTTTCGAGAAGTGGGCCCGGGGCTCGGGTTTTGGTAATTTCGGGGTTTGTGCCCGTAATTGATTGTTTTTGCTTGGGCTTTGTTCCCTTAGCATATTTTGATGTATTCCCTCTGATTTTTGATAGATTCGACACGCGTGGAGGCCGATTTGAGGGGCAAGGCGTCGCGAGCTAGAGATTTCGCCGGTTCGAGGTGAGTAATGATTGTAAATGATATCCTGAGGGTTTGAAACCCCGGATTGCACACTGTAGTGCTATATTGAGGTGACTTGCACGCCGGATATCGAGCGTGGGGTAGAGAACCGTTGGGGGATTGTGACTTGGTTCGTCCCGATTGATGATTTTACCGCGTATTTGACTGAAACTTATTTGTTATTATCATGATTTGGGCTGATTGCCATATTTGGGCTTCGTGCCAATTATCTGAACCCTTCGAGGATTTTTATCACTGTTTCCTCACTATTTTGATATACTACTTGAACTCAGTCCTGTTGATTATACTGTTTTATAAACTCAGTCGCTTTAATTGAACTTTGAGACTTAAATGATATTTTCACTGTTGTTTGGGCTGAGCACTATTATTTTATTGATGCCCGAGGGGCTTATGATGTTTTCTGGATCGAGTGAGGCCAAGGGCCATATGTGAGGATATGTTGAGTGATGTGAGGAGGCTTTTAGGCCTCGTGAGTGATGTGAGGAGGCTTTCAGGCCTTGTGAGTGATGTGAGGAAGCTTTCAGGCCTTGTGAGTGATGTGAGGAGGCTTTCAGGCCTTATGTTATATGCCACGAGGTGGCTTGATATTGCGCTTGGGTCGTAAGGGGCCCCTCCCGGAGTCTGCACACCCCCAGTGAGCGCTGTCGACGATATATGGATCGGGCTGCACGCCGCAGCGAGATGTGGATCGGGCTGCACGCCGCAGCGGTTACTATATGATACTGTTCTGAGAGTGATCTGAGAGAGAGAGCCCGAGGGGCTGAGAGTGTTTCTGAGAGTGAGCCCGAGGGGCTGGTACTGTTTTGAGATATTGCTCGAGCGGCGGAGATTTATGTGCTCATCTTGCATAATTACTTGCCTTTTTACCTGTTATACTGCGGTATTTGTGCCCGAGGGGCGGATTTTTTTCTGTGCTTATCAGTACTAACTGTTTTGAAATCGTTTCGTAACTGTTGAAAAGATCATTTTCAAAAGAGATTTAAACTGAGCCAATATATTTCTAAAGATTTCACAGCTTCACTGTTTTCTCAAAGGATTGTACCCTGCTTCTATACAGCATATTGGTTGCTTTACGTGATTTTTTACTGCTCAGTTGTTATTGACCTTTATTAATCACTCAGTTGGAGTACTCACTTTACTCCCTGCACCTCGTGTGCAATTGCAGGTATTTATTCACCCGGTAGCGGGTATTGGCTGTTTGGAGGCAGAGCTGTAGTAGTCTAGCGAGGTGTCTGCCAGTGTTCGCAGCACCGTTTCTTTCTATGTTAATCATTATTCCTGTTCAGTGTATTTCTAGACTTGTAAATGTAATTATATTCTTATAGATGCTCGTGACTTGTGACACCCCGATTAGGGCTGTGTTGGGTTGTATTTCCGCTAATTAATACTATTAAGTCATATTTAAGCTGTTTAATTATGTTTAACTACTTTTGAAAAGACGAGTTGGGTTAGTTGGCTGGCCTCGTCTTCACGAGAGGCGCCATCACGACAAGTGCGGAGTTTGGGTCGTGACAAATGCCAACCATTTGTCCGTACGGGAACAATAATGGATATTGCAATGGGTCATAACAGCCGTAATAATAATTTACCAACTGCCTTCTATCGCTTTTTGTATAAATTCGAATATGTGGAGTAGGGATACAGTTATTGGTATCTTGTTCTACCCATATCCCTGCCACTTTTGATGTAGTTGGGAGGTTGTATATCCGTTGATCTAAACCAGCATCACACTTAAGCGCAATATAAAAATCTGATAATTGTGGGATATTTATTAAGGATTTTAAAATACAGAGTAAGGATTGATTTTTAATATTTCCATCAAACTTTTCACAGTACACTCGTTCAATTTATCGGAACATATCATTCGATTTCTCATTTCATTTTCATTATCAAAGAAATATAATTGTAGATTTCTTCCCTTTTCATTACTTGGTATCAAGTCATTTATAAAATGATACATCTGTCCTTGAACTCGAAAGGTGTAAATACCTTTGTTTCTCTTTGCCAATTCTCTGTCATAGGTTACTCCCAAGGATGTGAATGCAAATATATTATTGTATGTTCTTATGTAGGTTCCGAAATGCTTTGATTCCTTAGTATTTCCTAGATATAGATTTCTCAACTCTGTTGGTACTTGGTGTGAACTTAGCTTAACAGTGCCATTACGACAGCAGAATACGGGCGGCTCGTATTCAAATTTTTTGGCTCCGCAAAATTTACATTTGGGAACTGTCTTTAACATAATGTATTGAGGTGACACTTGGGTTGTTACTGATACTTTGTTATATTATTCATGACTTGTATTAGATGTTGTTCCTGGCATATAACAACAACGGGTGTAAGTATATCATTTTGATGGTAACTAATACACACATGTATTTCTAATTGCATAACACCAAGAAATGATAATCTAGTTATCTAACCTGTTTCGTATAGAATTGAATATCCCATGAAAGGAGCACACTGCTCGCTTGAACTATTAGCACTCATAGAGGATGATGGGTTAGCAGAACTGTTAATAAGTGAGGAGGCAGCATGTTGCCGCCTGCTTGTTTGAGCTTTGTTTGCTCGCGCTCGTGTTAGGAGGGCCTCTTTTTTATCGGATTGCATCATTCTATATGGTTCGCGTCGCCTAGCCTTCTTGTCGGCGTGGACTTTTTCGAAGTTTTCATTTTTATGATTTTCATTCGGCATTTCAGTCGGCGACTATTCCCTGAATGTGAATATATGTTCAACATGGCTAATATGTATATATTATAGTAATATTTTCAAAGAACCTAGGCAAAAACTCACAATACCTATATGTAAATGATGAAAGATCAGAAATTTACCTTTCGGTCGGAACGCTACTGGATAACAGAAGTACACCACAACCACACAATGGAACGCAACAACTGCAATAACAGAAAGAATAAATTGACAAGGTGAAAGGTCAAAAAGTAAAGAGCAAATGGAAAAGGGGAAAAAGCAATCACTCAAAGACTAACTTCTTTACCAGAAATGAACCAAAAGATGGCAATCTAAAAAAGTGTAGTAAAACGTGAGGTTATAAATGAGAGAAAGGGTTCACTCATTCAATTGCAAAATGGCTACGATAAACTTGCCTCATCAATTGCTCCGAGAAGGGGATCTTTTGAAAATTGATCCTAATGGTGTTTATTTATCGTCCACCCACAATCAGCATGCTTAAGAGGAGCTATTAAATATATGCTACTAAAAAATTAGAATGACCAGAAACAGAATTTTTATCAAAGGGATTCAAAAAATAAACAAAAAAGCACTCCTCCCTCGAAAAAGTGTTGAAATTCATTTCTATTATGCTGCTTCTTGGCCTTCACTTGGTTTCCGTTTATATTTTCTCCATTTAGTTACTATTCGTCTGTGTTTCTCTCAAAATCTGAATGTAAAATTGCAACAGAACCAATGAATACCTAAAATTTTCTTTCTTTTAATCAACCCATGAACAAATACCTAAAATTTTCTTTCTTTTAATTAGGCTTAATACCTGAACTTGTATGTGGGTTAAAACTAATTGGAAGAGCAGAAGAAGGAGAAACAAATACAGAAGAACAAAATTGAAATTGAAACCGGTGAAACTTGAGCAAGATCTGTAAAACTATACCCAAAAATTTCTTCCTTCAATTTAGGTTTATTACCCATACCAATATCATCAATGGACTGGGAATCTCAACCAAAAAAGTTGCATGTTGGCTGAAACTAATTAAAAAGGCAAAAGAAGGAAAAACAATGTCACGACCCTAAACCCAGACCCGGTCGTGATGGCGCCTCTCGTGAAGACAAGGTCAGCCGACACATATCCAATTCGACGTTAAACAACTAAACAGCAATAAAACATGCTAACACTTGATTTAACAATGCTAAACAGCAGATAATATCACAACAACGCAGAAGTACAACCCAAATACAACCCGACATCGGGGTGTCACTAGTCATGAGCATCTATTAGAGTATAAATACAACTACAAGGTCTGAAATATACAAAACATGACCGATGAACGAATAGGGAGAAAAGCGATGCTGCGAACGCTGACAGCCACCTCGCTAAACTCCGATAACCCCTACCTCCAATCAGCCAAAACCCGCTACCGGGTGTATAAATACCTACATCTGCACACAAGGTGCAGGGAGTAAAGTGAGTACTCCAACTCAGTGAGTAATAAAGGTAAATAACAACTGAGCAGTAAGAAATCACGTAAAGCAAACCATCATGCTGTATAGAAGCAGTGTAAAACCCTTTGAGAAAAGCAGTGAAGCTGTGAAATCTTTAGAAAATATCTTAGCTCAGTTTAAACCTCTTGTGAAAATGACTTTTTCAACAATTACGCAATGATTGCAAAACAGTAGTACTGATAAGCACAGAAAATCCGCCCCTCGGGCAAAATTATCACTGTATAATAGGTAAAATGGCAAGTAAATATGAAAGATGAACACATAAGGTTTGCCCCTCGGGCAATATCTCAAAACAGTACCAGCCCTTCGGGCTCATTCTCAGAACACTCTCAGCCCCTCGGGCTCTTTCTCTCAGATTACTCTTAGAATAGTATCATATAGTAACCGCTGCGGCGTGCAACCCGATCCACATATCGCTGAGGCGTGCAGCCCGATCCATATATCGCTGCGGCGTGCAGCTCGACCCACATATATCGCTGCGGCGTGCAGCCCGATCCATATATTTCGTCGACGGCGCTCACTGGGGGTGTGCACTTCGGGAGGGGCCCCTTACGGCCCAAGCGCAATATCAAGACACCTCGTGGCATCATCACTCGGCACTCGGCCTCACATCACTCGGCACTCGGCCTCACATCACTCAAGCCACCTCGTGGCATATAAAGTATCTCAGGCCCTCGGCCTCATATCACTCAGCATATCCTCACATATGGCCCTTGGCCTCACTCAGTCCAAAAATCATCACAAGCCCCTCGGGCATAGTAAAATAGTAGTTCTCAACCCAAAACGTCATTTAGAAATATCATTTAAGTTTCAAATCTGAGTAAAAGTGGCTGAGTTTGTAAAACAGTAGATATCAACAGGACTGAGTTTAATAATAAGTCAAAACAGTGAGGAAATAGTGATAAAAATCCCCCGAAGGGTGCAAATAGTTGGCACGAAGCCCAAATATGGCAATCAGCCCAAGTCATGATGATAACAAATAAGTTTCAGTCAAATATGCAGTAAAATCATCAAATCGGGACGGACCAAGTCACAATCCCCAGTATTAAAAGGCCCCACGCTCATCATCCAGCGCGTGTCTCACCTCAATATAGCACTACGATGTGCAATCCAGGGTTTCAAACCCTCAGGATATCATTTACAATCATTACTCACGTTGAGCCGGCGAAATCTCTAGCTCGCGACGCCTTTGCTCCTTAAATCGGCCTCCACGCGCGCGAATCTACCCAAAATCAGTGCGAATACATCACAATATGCTAAGGGAACAAAGCCCAAGCGAAAACAATCAATTACGGGCACAAATCCCGAAATTATCAAAACCCGAGCCCCGGGCTCACTTCTCGAAACTCAGAAATTTTCACATCATTAGATTCCTTATCTTCCCACGAGTTCATACATATCAAAATTTCTCAATTCCGACCTCAAATGGTCCTTCAAATCCCAATTTCAAAGTCCAATTTCTCAAGCCCTAGTTCTTCAATTTTTGGCTTAGTTTCCATGAATTTCTAGGTGGATTTCACAATATAATCAACTTTTAAGACCAAGATTCTTACCTCAAGTCGATTACTCTTGAATCCCTCTTTCATCTCTTCCAAAAATCTCCAAAAACGAGCAGCCATGGGTGAAAATAGACCCAAAATCGCGGAAGGTGACTTAAAAACATTCTGCCCAGCAACTCCAAATCCTTCTTCGCGATCGCGACCAAGGCCACGCGATCGCGAAGCACAAAAATCCAAGGCTTCAAAAATACTCAATGAGAACGCGATGCTCCCTCCGCGAACGTGATGCTCTTTTTCCCAAGCTTACGCGAACGCGGACCAGCCTATGTTAACGCGGAGAACAAATCCACTGGGTCCCCAAATCCTTATACGCGAACGCGTACACACAACCGTGATCGCGAAGCTTCCACCTCCAAAACTACGCGAACGTGAACCCATCACTGCGAACGTGAAGAGCAAACCTGGGCCAACGAAAAATCCCTCTACGCGATCGCGAGGGACTTCACGCGATCGCGAAGGCCATTTCTTCTGCAACAGCTGAGATGAAAATCTGCAACTCCAAAATGAAAAAAAATGGTCCGAGTGACCATCCGAAACTCACCCGAGGCCCCCGGGACCTCAACTAAAAACACCAACACGCCCTAAAACCTCATTCAAACTTGTTCCAATCATTAAAACACCTCAAACAACATCAAATTACTCGAAATTCATCGAATTCGAGCCTAAGTTTCCAAAAACTTCCGAAATACACTTTCGATCAAAAACCCAACCAAACGACGTCGGAATGACCTGAAATTTTGCACACACATCACAAATGACATAACAAAGCTACAGCAACTCTCGGAATTCCATTCCGACCCTCGAATCAAAATCTCACCTATCAACCGAAAACGCCAAAATACTAACCTTGCCAATTCAAGCCAAATCCTTCCACGGACTTCCAAAATGCATTCCGATCGCGCTCCTAAGTCATAAATCACCTAACGGAGCTAGCCAAATCATAAAAATTCCAATTCGAAATCATATACAATTAAGTCAACTCTTGGTCAAACCTTTCAAATTCAAAGCTTTTAACTGAGACTGTTCTTTCAAATTCATTCCGATTTTCCTGAAAACCAAAACCAACGATCTACATCAGTCATAATGCATTACACGGGGCAAGTCATGCCCGAGAACTGGCGATCAAAGTGCAAAAGCTCAAAATGATCGGTCGGGTCGTTACATCCTCCCCCACTTAAACACACGTTCGTCCTCGAACGTTCCCAGAGTTGTTCTAGAAGCCAACTAATGGCTGAATAACCTTACCAAGCATATACCCGGGGGTGATCTCACGTCACCCTGTCTCATATAGGTCCGATAACACATAGAAACTGAAATTACGCAACCCAACCTAGCCCGTGAATCATAGAACCACATTTTCACTTCTGAAACCATCAATACAATCAAAACCTCACACCTATACTCTGAATGGACCCGAACTAGCTCTAGCAGCCCATGCTTGCAACCTCAGGTGCAATTATATGATATACCACATAACTCAAACACATGTAGCGATAACTTCCATTCACAGCGGCTGTCCACAACAACCAATTACCGATAGAAAACCTCTTATCAGCTAAAGTCTCATTCCAACACTTTCATATACTGCCAACGATCAATGAAACACGTAATAAACCATAACCATTTCTCAGATCAACCATTCATGAAGCCATTTCTCCTCTGGCAATTACCATAGCACATTTTCGAGCCGAACTTTGGTATTAACCTTCCAACATGCTGAAATTGAATCCGATCATATTCATTAATGATCCCAGCGATCTCCTCTAATTCGACACACCACTCTGGTGACATGACACATCAAGAGAGGCCTAAGCCACAACTAGCATAATACGCGCACCACAAAGCAACGGTCTGAACATACNCGCACAATTTGATGTCTGGAACCAAAGCGAATCATTACACCCTCGGTGAAACAAGTAACATATACCACGCCAACCCGATAGGACATAACCGATACGCCATTCACCGAGCAACACTCAATTACTCTTCCCACTCGACTTCCACTATGAACCCCAATAGAACCGCACCATATGTGCCCATAACCAACAAATCCTAACGTCTCGCAACACAGAAAGGCCACTCATAGATTTCCCTAGATCACCAACAAGCTCAATAACGATCGAATCAACCTATCCCTCAACAATACGATTCGGGGCCAACCAAGCCACCCAAGCTAGAACACACTTCCATATTGGCCTGCCAATGAACTCATTATCAAGGAAGCCTGAAGTTGTTCCTTCCACTGCTATAACTCCTGTCGGAGCCGTACGATACGATGCCCGGTACCAAAGCAATACCGAAATCCACAACCTCGCCCGGCGACATGCCCGGCCACAAGAAACACATCCGAAGGTCCTTCAACACAGGAACTGAGTCAATGGTAGAAACTTATGCATTGATATCCATCATGAAGGCCCAATTAAGAAAAACAGTCCTTCCCAGCCATCCGTTGGGTCCTTGAAATATGACCCACTCTACTAGAACATAATCCAACGCACCTCGCCACTCAACCCGTGGCATTTCCGGCATAGCTCATAGCGTAATAGTCCAGAATAACCCAACACTGAGACAACCAGTTTGAACTCCAATATCACATCCAAAATCTGAAATACCAGCAAAGAAGGATCCACTCGAGCCTCCAAATCCCGATAGCCGCTAAACGGTGCCGATGCACACGATCCATAACCACAACATAGCCTGAACATGAGAATTCCCAGTCTCCAACTCCATATAGCACACGAATCATCGTACCTGATCCCAATTTTGCCGTCCGAAAGCATACCACACCTTAAATACCCCATCATTCCACGATAGATACTCTAAAATTTCCTTGTGCCACCAAGCAAACCCGAATATCACCAGTCGATCTAACAAGAAAGTGCCGCAATACCACCGAAGTGCCATCAACTAATCACATTGCCCTTTTTGCTGAAACATATACTCTCGTCAAATCACTTCCAATTAGAAATATCATTCCCTTAACTATCTGAGGCTACCCGCTGCTTAAGAGTTTTATGAACCCCCTTTCAGAGTTGAACTGTAACCTAGCACACGCAAGTCTCGGTCCTCCACAACATACCGCATATACCATACCATCCGGGGATAACATGAAAGCTTTACCTCCCTTCCGAGCCACAGACACCTACGCACTCAACCAGTCAAGAACTTTCCATTGGTCCCATCTAGAAGAAAAATCACTATACATCCCATGCTCTGCATGCCCCTAGAAAATATACATCTACAAACCACGGTAAAACCCAACAATAACTCTCCCAATTCCATTTGCACAAACTAAACTGCCAGGACTGAATCCTTCTAACTAGACCAAGCTAAGCAAGCCGTCGAAACCCAAGAGCATTGCTGCAAAGTACTTGTACAAACTCATTGCCTCGAACACACACAAAGAATTAATCATATCCTTACCATGCCGACCCAGTCTACTATCAAGCCACTCCACCCATCTAAATTTCCTTCTGATTCATCTTCAACTTGATATTTCCCCTTGCTGTAGCACCACAATTCCTCAACCCAGGCTTACCACACGAGACCCAAGCATAAACCATGCTGCCCGAAACCCATAACCGCTGAATACTCCCTTAACTATTCCTCGAAACACCATATTCCAGAATACTTTACTCTGCAGAACTTCCCGCGAATCTAAATTCGTTACCTTTACTTTCCTGATACTGATACCTAGAATCCCACAATTAACATAGGAATACCACAAGTCTTGACCTCTTCCAATGAAAACACAGTTTCTAACCGCATATGTAACTTTAGAATACTCAATTGATATATGCAGACTCTCGAACACATTAGAACCATTCTCGCAAGTCATTCACTCTTATTCAAACTGAAATTTACCTGGCCCAACGGACAGAACCACCCGTGCCTCATTGGCACTCCGACACCGCAGAATGAAATCCTTATCCCAATACAACCAAGCATCTTCCGGCTCTATGCACCGAGCATTTTCCACCAGCAACTACTTAAGACATCCCGTGATTTTTTCTTACTCTGCAAAGCATAATATAACCTTTGTCAACATTTTTCCTTTACTCTAACCATCCTCGGTCTCTATTTCCACAAGCCATAACTGATTCACTTGTACGCCTCAGAATGGAACCAACATAGCACCTAGCCGTGCAATCAACTAATCAACAGACTCCCCCACTTGGCTTGGAGCCATAGATCAAAATACACTCGATAACTCATAACACTTACTCCAATTGATGCCATAATACCATAGTGAGATTAAACTCAAATCCTTCGTAAGCATGTGAAAACACAGATCATCTAGCACTCTAATCTGCGGCAAATCTCGCACTCATTCCGTAACAGTTAAACCCACTCGCTTAAGCAACCTGAAATTTCAAATTTCAACACGTACTTTTCACTTGCACATGAGATCTCCTAATATACGCATAAGGATCACACCACTTCAGAACACTCCGCAGGAGATAACCCACCTACTTCGCCTTAATATAACATTTCTGTATACCTTCCACCGTCATACACATTACACAGTTACTTAGTCTTCCTGAGTCTGAACTCGTACCGCAACGTAAAATTTACTTCACTCTCAATTGGAAAACATGAAAAGGTTCTTCATGCGCCCATAACTCGGGGCCATACATCCATTCACAATGGAAATCAAACACTTAATGGTTCATCTATCACCCAACAAACCTTCCTCGTCACTTCCAAGTCATATAGATACATCTCGCAGTACTAATATACTCATCACGTGGCTATCCAACCGTCACTTCCACTAATAGGGACAATACCGAACATATAAGTTCAAAACACTTACTCACTCAGTCAGCACCCCGGTGCTCAAGCCATAGGCAAGGATCCGGCCTCAAGTCCTCCGGACTGGCCTAACATCAAACTCACAGAGATCACGTCTCGCCCCTTGATCAGGGAATCACAAGCAATCAAGGCACATCTAATACTGAGCGTTCATGCGCGCATATGAACGCGTGGAAGGAATTTCAAGAGTTACTTTCCAAGCTGAATCAAGGACGCACAATAAGAATTCCAAGAATGTGAAGTTTTTCCTAAAGGTTTTGCAGCCTCTCGAGGATAGATACAGATGTCTCCGTACCGATCCGCGAGACTCCACTAAACCTGCTCATGACTCGTGAGACCTATGTAACCTAGGCTCTGATACCAACTTGTCACGACCCTAAACCCAGACCCGGTCGTGATGGCGCCTCTCGTGAAGACAAGGCCAGCCGACACATATCCAATTCGGAGTTAAACAACTAAACAACAATAAAACATGCTAACGCTTGATTTAATAATGCTAAACAGCAGAAAATATCACAACAATGCAGAAGTACAACCCAAACACAGCCCGACATCGGGGTGTCACTAGTCATGAGCATCTATTAGAGTATAAATACAACTACAAGGTCTGAAATATAGAAAACAGGACCGATGAACGAATAGGGAGAAAAGCGATGTTGCGAACGGTGATAGCCACCTCGCTAAACTCCGATAACCCCTGCCTCCAATCAGCCAAAACCCGCTACCGGGTGTATAAATACCTGCATCTGCACACAAGGTGCAGGGAGTAAAGTGAGTACTCCAACTCAGTGAGTAATAAAGGTAAATAACAACTGAGCAGTAAGAAATCACGTAAAGCAAACCATCATGCTGTATAGAAGCAGTGTAAAACCCTTTGAGAAAAGCAGTGAAGCTGTGAAATCTTTAGAAAATATCTTAGTTCAGTTTAAACCTCTTGTGAAAATGACTTTTTCAACAGTTATGCAATGATTGCAAAACAGTAGTACCGATAAGCACAGAAAATCCGCCCATCGGGCACAATTATCACAGTATAATAGGTAAAATGGCAAGTAAATATGAAAGATGAACACATTAGGTTTGCCCCTCGGGCAATATCTCAGAACAGTACCAGCCCCTCGGGCTCACTCTCAGAACACTCTCAGCCCCTCGAGCTCTCTCTCTTAGATCACTCTTAGAATAGTATCATATAGTAACCGCTGCGGTGTGCAGCCCGATCCACATATCGCTGCAGCGTGCAACCCGATGCATATATCGCTGCGGCGTGCAGCCCGATCCACATATATCGCTGCGGCGTGCAACCCGATCCACATATTTCGTCGACAGCGCTCACTTGGGGTGTTCAGACTCCGGGAGGGGCCCCTTACGGCCCAAGCACAATATCAAGCCACCTCGTGGCATCATCACTCGGCATTCGGCCTCACATCACTCGGCACTCGGCCTCACATCACTCAAGCCACCTCGTGGCATATAAAGTATCTCAGGCCCTTGGCCTCATATCACTCAGCATATCCTCACATATGGCCCTCGGCCTCACTCAGTCCAAAAATCATCACAAGCCCCTCGGGAATAGTAAAATAGTAGTTCTTAGCCCAAAACGTCATTTAGAAATATCATTTAAGTTTCAAATCTGAGTAAAAGTGGCTGAGTTTGCAAAACAGTAGATATCAACAGGACTGAGTTCAAATAATAAGTCAAAATAGTGAGGAAATAGTGATAAAAATCCCCCGAAGGGTGCAAATAGTTGGCACGAAGCCCAAATATGGCAATCAGCCCAAGTCATGATGATAACAAATAAGTTTCAGTCAAATATGCGGTAAAATCATCAAATCAGAACGAACCAAGTCACAATCCCCAGTAGTAAAAGGCCCCACGCTCATCATCCAGCGCGTGTCTCACCTCAATATAGCACTACGATGTGCAATCCGGGGTTTCAAACCCTCAGGATATCATTTACAATCATTACTCACCTCGAGCCGGCGAAATCTCTAGCTCGCGACGCCTTTGCTCCTCAAATCGGCCTCCACGCGCGTCGAATCTACCCAAAATCAGAGCGAATACATCACAATATGCTAAAAGAACAAAGCCCAAGCGAAAACAATCAATTACGGGCACAAATCCCGAAATTACCAAAACCCGAGCCCCGAGCTCACTTCTCGAAACTAAGAAATTTTCACATCATTAGATTCCTTATCTTCCCACGAGTTCATACATATCGAAAGTTCTCAATTCCGACCTCAAATGGTCCTTCAAATCCCAATTTCAAAAGTCCAATTTCTCAAGCCCTAGTTCTTCAATTTTAGGCTTAGTTTCCATGAATTTCTAGGTGGATTTCACAATATAATCAAGTATTGAGATTAAAAATCTTACCTCCAAGAAATCCTCTTGAATTCCCTTTTCAATTAGCTCTCCCAAGCTTCAAAGTCGCCCAAAAATGGAGGTTCTTAGCCTCAAAATCACGGAAATGGGCTTTTAAAACATTCTGCCCAGCACTCAATTTCACTTAATCGCGATCGCAGAAAAGACCTCGCGATCGCGAAGCACAACCCAACTTTACTCTACGCGATCGTGTTTGACCTCACGCGAACGCGATGCTCAGAACCTTTCCACTACGCGATCGCGAATGATACCACGCGACCGCGATTCACAACAATAAAAACATACGCGATCTCAGATCCATCTGCGCGAACGCGATGAACAACCTGGATGCCTTCCCTAAATAACTCTACGCGATCGCGAGCCCCCTCACGCGATCGCGAAGAGGAAAATACCTGCAACAGAACTGGAGCCAAACTTGCAATTTCCTGCTATCTTTTAAGGCACAAAGTGGTCCGATTGACCACCCGAAACACACCCGAGGCCCTCGGGACCTCAACCAAACATACCAACATAATCCATAACATCATCCAAACCTATTCCAATCATCAAAACACCTCAAACAACATCAAATTACCCAAAACTCATCGAATTCAAGTCTAAGTTTCCAAAAACTTCCGAAATACACTTTCGATCAAAAACCCGACCAAACGATCCCCGAATAACCTGAAATTTTGCACACACATCAAAATTGACATAACGAAGCTACAACAACTCTCGGAATTTCATTCTGACCCTCGGATCAAAATCTCACGTATCAACCGGAATTCGCCAAAATACTAACTTTGCCAATTCAAGCCAAATCCTTCCACGGACTTCCAAAATGCATTCCGATCGCGCTCCTAAGCCATAAATCACCTAACGGAGCTAGCTAAATCATAAAAATTCCAATCCGAACTCATATACAATTAAGTCAACTCTTGGTGAAACCTTTCAAATTCAAAGCTTTCAACTGAGACTGTTCTTCCAAATTCATTCCGATTTTTCTGAAAACCAAAAACCAATGGCCTACATCAGTCATAATACATTACACGGGGCAAGTCATGCCCGAGAACTGGCGATCAAAGCGCAAAAGGCTCAAAACGACCGGTCGAGTCGTTACAAACAAATACAAAGACAAAACCACAAAATTGAAGTTGAAGAGAAAGGATCGTTTTTTAATCAGATGTGTAGCAAAAATTATGGGTAAAATTGATTAAAATCGTACCTGGATGTAGAAGAAATTCGAGGAAGAGATTGAGAAGTTCAGAAGTTGAAATTTTTGCAACCTTAAGCATATTTTATTCAATTGGAGAAAACCTAGTATGCTCCTTTAGAGACGTGTGCTCCTGTAAAACATACACGTAGTGGTTGTGCAGAAACATTAAGACACATACACTATGTATTTGTAGAGTTGGTGTGAAATGACATAAACGCCCCCGAGCTTTTCCAAAAAAGACTCCTAAACACTCAGGTCGAAACCACATGCTCTTCTATAATATAGTATAGTAATAATATATATANGAGGAACATGCTGGACTACCTGCAAGACAGGTTACCAAGAATCTAGGGGCTTCTCTGCAATTAATAGAACATTGACGATAAGATATAGTATTAATGATCTAAAATACATTCATTAGTATGACTAGGGCTGTTCAAAATTGATCCATAATCAAGCAAGTGTGTGTAAAAATGTGTTACAAACTTGGTATACTTTTGATTTTAAAAAAAGAATCTGCTAAAACTTAGTATGCTTTCATCTCGAAATATCTATGCCAGTTTGGTGTAAGTAAATTGAGAAAGGGATATAGTTTAATTGTTTACACATTCTAATATTGTGCATATTCGTACTTATAAAAAATATTTTTGTGTAGATGTGTGTGTAACGTTCTAACTGCTTTTCAGCTACTGCTTTTCTATTCCTTTTTTTGGTTGCTCGTAATTAAGTAACCTTTGCTTTCAGGAGTTTCATAAACCAGCTCTTGGATAAACATGTATTTTTTAAGGCTAAAATCGGAAAAAAGTATTTGATGAAAAACGCAAAAACCTAAAAGAAAATAAACTCAAAATGAACCGAAAAAACTTACAATACCCATCAAAGGAGATAATTTTATTCATGGTCGTTGAACTTTTGTGTTTGTTACCCAAAAGTCACTTTTCTTTTTTTTGTTACGTAAAAATCATTCAACTTTGTGTTCGTTACACAAAAGTCACTTTTCTTTCTTTTGTTACACAAAAATCATTTTACTTTGCTCAAATATCACAAAAGTCATATTTTTACTTGAAAAGTCTATTATGCCCTTGATATTATATAAACCTTCATATTTATGTAATACCTTCTATATTATATACTATATAATATATTTTTAACTATGTATTTTATTTATAAATAAATATTATTTTATTTTTTATTTTTCTAATATATTCGTTAATTTAATTTTTTTCTTAACGTTAATTTTCAAAATATATTAGTAGCACTATTAAATTTTTCAGTAGCTTTAATATATATTAGTAGAGAAATAAATCGGCAAGTACATTTCCGTGAGAAAATTCGCAGGTAAACAAACAAAGAAAATAAGGAGAAAATCATATGTTAATCTGAAGGAATATTCCTAGGTACTACATGCGAATTTAGCTGGGGATTTGCCTGGGCAATTGGTTATTTGGAAAATTACATTACTAGAAATTCGGGAAAAACCATCCAAAAAAATCAATCAAAGTTGGTCGGTAATGTCCAATAATCGTCCAAAACGCGACCATTAACGTGTGGTCGGTATTTTGAAGGCCGTAAGGGCATACCGACCAAAGTTGGTCGTAAATTACCGACCAACTTTGGTTGGTCAATAAATTCAAAAAAAAGAATTGCTGAAAAAAAGTTGCTTTATAACGCTACTAATATATCTTGAAAATTAAAGTTAAGAAAAAAATTAAATATACAAATATATTATAAAAATAATAAATAAAATAATATTAATTTATTTTATTTATAAATAAAATACATAGTTAAAAATATATTATATAGTATATAATATAGAAGGCATTACATAAATATGAAGGTTTATATAATATCAAGGGCATAATAGACTTTTCAAGTAAAAATGTGACTTTTGTGATAACCAGAGCAAAGTAAAATGATTTTTGTGTAACAAAAGAAAGAAAAGTGACTTTTGTGTAATGAACACAAAGTTGAATGATTTTTACGTAACAAAAAAAAAAGTGACTTTTGGATAACAAACACAAAAGTTCAATGACCGTGGATAAAATTATCTCCCAATCAAAGTCGAACTAATTTTTCTAATTTTATATTTACCTTGAAATATCTTTTACTTAGCAAAAATAAAAATACAACTAAGTCGAACTGTGAACAGCAGTATACCACAATTAACTCTACTAGAGTTGAGAACGGAGTTATAAACTAATAATCTTGTATTATATAGCTAAAAGTTATAAACTAATAATCTTGTATTATATAGCTAAACCATTTAAATCACATATTAATTTTTTTCGTTTTACATGTGCAAGATTTAATTATTTTCTTCTACTCTATCTCAAATTTCCTCACCATAAAAAATAATATTACCTCTATGTCACTTTTTGTAGCACTATTATACTATTTAGAAAGTTAAAAAGTTCTTTAATCATTATTCTCTTAAATATATTTTAAATATTAGATTATTAATATTGTGACTTGTAATTTTAATGTAGTATGTAAATTTTATTTAAAAAATCAAGCATATAAAGATTTAAGTAGTTTAACTCTCGTACTACAAACTTCATCACTTAGAGGGTATTTGGCTAAGCTTATAAGCTGGTCAAACTAGCTTATAAACACTTTTTGGCTTATCTACGTGTTTGGTAAAATTAAAAGTGCTTATAAGTTAAGTACTTATAAGCCAAAAATAAGCCAAAAGCCATAAGTTGGTCTCCCCCAGCTTATCAAATTTCAGCTTATAAGCACTTTAGGTTTGACCAAAATATTTACTATTCTATCCCTAAAATAGTTCTTTTTAAAACAAAACTCTTCGTATACCCAGTTCTTCAGCTGCTTATTATTAATTTCAACACTTTTATCCAAACACGTAACTGCTTAATTTTTAAATCAGCTTCAGCACTTAAAAGTGCTTTCAGCACCTAATGCTTATCAGCTACTCTAAATCAGTTAAGCCAAATTATTAATCGTAGAGAAAATGGAATTTCCACAATAAACGCAAATCCCTCTGATATCATTTGAGAATACAAACTCTTGTTGCACCCCAAAAATAAATTTTTGTTAGAATCATTAGTAGAAATAAGAAAATGATTCTGTTGGCTCCCTTTTTCAGTAGATGAGATTAGGATTAAAGGTATTATCTAAACGCTTCTTTTCTCTGGCTTGCTCTTTCAAATAAAATTTTGGGCTCTTAAAATATAAGACTAGGGGAGGATGAGCTACTAAAAAACAAGTTCAAATAGATACAAAAAATGGCAGGTGATTTCTTCTATGTACAAATTTTGTTGGGTAGATTCCATATGCCTATAACTTAACGGACATAATTATAACTTAACTTGTGTTGATAGGGGATAGCCAGTATTCAGTAAATGATCGAAGTGTGTGCAAATTACAACGAACATCAAACTAAGCGGTGCATGCAAATTGCGTGAAACACCAACAAAATTATCTAACACTCATACTAGTAAAAACTAATAAGCACTTTGTTCCAATATATGTGAATTTATTGGACTGGCATAGAGTATGAAAGAAATGAAGATTTTTAAGACTTGTTATGTTAAACAAGCGATAATATTTTTAGGGTTTTTAATTCCTTAAAACTTATGGGATTAAACATGCCAAAGTTATAAAAGCTTCTCATTGAGAATATAATTGAAAGTTTAAGTAAAATTATTTTTATTTTTAAAAAGAGTTCATTCTTTCTGAAAAGAATTGAAAAAAAATTACATTCATATAAATTGAAACAAAAAATTAACTGATAAGATAATTATGATACATGCAAATTAATTTAAATATTTAAAAAATAAAAAAATTCAAATAAATAATTGAGATACTCACAAATTAACCTCGAAACCATGTTTAAAAAAATAAAAAGAAAGAGAGGAAAGGGAGACAAAAAAAAGAGCCCGTCGATGAAGAGGGTGGAAAGAGAGAAAGAGTCAATGATTGGGTCCCATCAATCCCAACAAAAAGGAAGTATACTGCTCAACAGAGTATCTATCTTCTTCAGGAGTGAAGACTAGCAAAAACAGAGTATAAATAGGTAAACCCGGGAACGACCCGCAACCCGAGAAATCCTCTCCTTAGTTTGAAAATTAGAAGCACAAGAATAAGAAGAATTACAGAAACTCAAACATAATTCCCTCCTTAAACCCTAGATTTTAATCTAAAAACTATATATATATATAAAAAAAAATTGACATCACTTTATTCATAGTTATGGCTCTAGAGGAATCGGCAACTGTCATAGATTCCCTCCCTGATTCCTTCAATTCATCGGCGGCTACGACTTCATCCTCATCTCTCTATCTCGACCGTCCATTCGATCAAACCGCCTCTTCTTCACCGTCCGATCCACCGCCTGCTCTTTCCAGGAATTCTTCACTCAATGCGCTTGCTCCGGCATTCGTTCCACGAACTTCATCGTCTCCGTCGTTGCCATCGTCGCCGTCGATTTCTCCGTCGACGTCGCTGGCCGATTTGAATCAGGCCGGTAAAACGCTAGTCCACGTGTACGCTACTCCTGCTGCTAATTTCCATCCGGTTCAGAACCATTTTGTTTATGCTCCTCAATTTCCGGTTCAGTATCCGTCGCCGTTTTATGGTGGTGTTGTGGACGGAGTTGCACAAGAGATGGTTGTTGGTGCTGATTTGGATCATGCTAGTAAAAATGGAGGGTTAACTGAAGAAGCTGTTCAAAAGATTATTAATCAAGTAAGCAGAAAATTTTCTGTATCACCTTACACTAATTGTTTTTTAATTACTCTAGATGATTAATCTCTAGTTTTAGAGAACGCTAGATTTGATCTAAAAGATGAATTATTGAGTATTGAAATGAAACTGCCCTAAGCGCATCTCCCAAGGGTGCACCATTTTTGGTGTTTTTTTTGCTCCAATAGAACACCAAATCTTGCACCATTATAGGACATGAATAGTGTTGCACATCACACCAAATTTGATTTATTATTATTTTATTCTTCTTTTTATTTTTTTGGACTTTTAGTTTATCATATATTGTGTATATAATTAATTTTTATATTAAGATCTTTATAATTTTAATTTTATATCCTATTTTTTTGATATATTAATTTTTGTTTATATATTATATTTAAATAAAATTATAAGTTAATTTTATTATTATTATTATAATTGTATAAAAAGAAATATAACCATTATTTAAAAATAAAAAATGCAAATGTAAGATATCTAATGTTACTAAAATTGAAAAGTGAAAACTAAAATTTAAAAAAGAAAATTAACAATACATAAAATAAAAATACATTATAATTAAAGTACATCAAAGGAGGATACATTAAAATTGAAATTACATTAAAAAACATAAAGCATAGGTTTAGTAATCCCCTNTCGATAAAACGCTGGCGTATTTTTCTATTGTACCACGTAGTGAAAACTAGGCTATACCATGATATTTAACCTAAACTTAGGTGCAACACTATTCATCAACACCAAATTTGTATTTATTATTCATTTTATTCTATTCTTTTAGTTTTTTTTTTGGTACTTTTAATTTATCATATATTGTGTATATAATTAATTTTATATTAAGATCTTTATAATTTTAATTTTATATCCTTTTTTGATATATTAATTTTTGTATATATGATGTAATATTTATTTAATTATCTTTTATCAATGATTTCACTTTTAGTTGATTTATCCTTTAAAATAATTTTCTAATAAATGATTATATAAGTGATGAATGTGAATTATATATGATGAATATGGAAAAAAGAAAAAAGATAGAATTTGTTTGAAGGAAATAAAAATAAAAATAAATAGAAGATAATAATATAATATAGAAGAGAGAGAAGAAATATTCTTTTTTGGTGTAAAAAATGGTGTAATGGTTGGAGTAAATTTGGTATTACACCATTTTGGTGTGAAATTTGGTGTTAGGGTTGGAGATGGTCTAAAGAACAGAATGTATCTGGAGAATTAACCAACTAGTTTAGGATTGAGACGCAGTAGTAGTATTAGTAGAAGGAATTCGTTTATTATTGTTTATAATTCGTTTGTTTCCTTAGAATTTTCTCTTCTATGCAAATGGTAAATTAGTAGCTCTCAGTATATAACAAGCTGACTTAAACTACAGAACTGTTTTGAAGATCTAAAATTGTGCTGCAAGATTTTCAAAATTTTTTGAAGTGCTTGTGAAATTGTATAAGATTCACGAGGGAGGGAACTGCTATGCTATTTCTTTATTCTTCTAATTCAGAATACTCACATTGTCTGTAGGTGGAGTTCTACTTCAGTGATTTAAATTTGGCAACAACTGATCATCTAATAAAGCATATGCTCAAGGATCCCGAAGGATATGGTAAGTTGTCCTTTAGCCTTTACTTTGTGTAATAAATGAGGTGGTGGTGGGGTTTTCCTTAGCATTTATGCTTTTGAGTCTCTTCCTGTTGGTTCTTGTTTTTAGAGATATTTTTAAGTTTTTGTTTCTGATGATTGTTCTTAAGTCTGCCTGGACTTCTTTTCTTTGCTATAGTACCAATATCCGTGGTTGCATTGTTCAAGAAGATTAAAGCTCTTGTAGATAGTCATACACAGCTTGCTCAAGTTTTGCGGAGCTCTACAAAGCTTGTGAGTTTTTCCTCTTACCTTCTCACCCCCCCTTTCTAACCTAAAATAATCTACTGTCTATGTTAATAATTTTTCTTCTGAGAATCATGTGATTCCACCATGTATGTTTCAGCAATAATTGCTCTCTGACACGTTTTCTCTTACTTATTTTATTCACTTAATGTATTTACTTATTTATTTGATTTTTGTCCTTGTAGGTAGTTAGTGACGATGGCATGAAGGTCAAACGCAAAATTCCTTTGACTGAAACCGACTTGAAAGAGTTGCAAGTAGGTCTTTTTTTTTTTGCTAGCTGTCTAGTTTAGAACAAAAAACGTTTGATGAAACATTTATTTCCACCTAATAGTTCATATCAGATTTTTATCAGTAGTTTGTTGTTTTTCTGTTGTTTATTTTTCATTTTGATATTCCTCATTCTGCACCTTTAGTCCCGAATAGTGATTGCTGAAAATTTGCCCGAGGACCACTGCCACCAAAAGCTCATGAAGATTTTCTCAACTGTTGGAAGGTAGAATTTTTCTTACAGTCTATATACAGATGTCCAAAAGATCTGCTTAATAGAAAATATCAACAGCTTTTTAAGACTTTTGCTTAATACATCAGTGTGAAGATGATTCGCACCTGCCAACCTCAGTATTCCAGTGGTGGGGCTTCTTCAGGATCTAGAACAGCAAAATCAGATATTATGATGTATAGCAACAAGGTAAGCATCAGATGGTATGATTTCTGCGATATTTGTAGTTTATGCATGAGTGTGAAATCTTGAAGTTGATGCCTTCCCCAACTACAACCAGAATTAAAATAAGAAATGATGAATATCATGTTCGAGTTGTTGATATTCTGTTTTGGAAATAAAGCTCGACCATACTACCATATTCTGCTATCATAGGATGAACAAAGACCGGAAAAAATTGATACTGCAACAGAGTTCTGTAGCCTTGCACATATAGCGTTGTCTATATTTATACTTGGTATAACGTTGTTCCTTCTAGTATCTGAATTGGATATCTGAATGCAGTTACACGCTTTTGTGGAATACGAATCCATCAAATTGGCTGAGACGGCGGTGAGTTAATATAATGTTGTTTCCAGCAAAACACGGATATCTCTGTCTTTGCCATCCTTTATTTTCGTTTTTTGATCTTATATTGCAGGTTGCAGAATTAAATGATGAGGATAACTGGAGAAATGGTCTAAAAGTCCGGTTACTTCTTAGACACACGGTGAGTCTTGAACAGTATTTCCCTGTGTACACTTGAAACCACACGATTTAAGCAGTGATAATTCTGTTTGTTAGTGAAAGAAGAATGAATGTTGAGAACTGATGATTAATGTTACTGACATAATTTAGATGCCCAGACTACACACTTATAGTCCATATTTGTTCGGAGTACTTCTGATGCAGTTATAGTGATTGATTTTTCAGTTGATACATATAAGATAACTCTAGGGCTTGATTGTTTCTGAAGGAAGGGGAAGAAATGGATGACTAGGAAAACATTTAATTTTTAACTCAGATCTTATTATGTCATTCATTATTTCCGTTTAATCCCTTTCCTTTCCGTTCAGAAGCAGTCTGTGCTGAAGAATTTCTTGACTATGATGTGTTGGTTAAATGGAGATGGTTGGATCTCCCTTGACAGGGACAGGAACAGCTTTCGGGCTTTACCTGTTACCAGATTTTATTGATCTTACCCAAATTTGTACTTATTAGACTTGCTAGAGAACTTCTAATATCATTATTATTACTATTATTTATATATAATATATATTTATGTTATTTTTACTTTTACTTCTATATTATTTTGGTATGAGAGGATATGAGTTGAGCTTAAAGAAGTGTGGATTCATATTTGGGACTTAGGCGTAATTGTTGTTTGTGCCACTTGTCATCCAAGTTCAAATTAACCCTTTTTGCCTCAGCATAAAGTTTGTCGAATGTATTTGATCTCATATTTAATAATATCATGTATGTATGGATTTTGGTTGAACACACAGGAAAAATGTGGCCAAGCTCGAGGGAAAAAAGTTGGTCATGAAAGTGAACAGAACTTCAAGGAAGATGATGGTTTTGCATTAGAGGTCAATGAAAAGCTTAATGAAGAGTCATCACACCATCTTGATGCTCGGTCCAATGAGCTTGCAGTAAGTGAATCTGCATTTATTCCTAGAATGTGGTAACATGTCTAGATAGTATTTTAGTAACTGCACCACATAATCCTGCAGAGACTGGTTTTGAATAAGATTGTAGTGTAGTCTGTGTTTTATATTTGTGGTTTCCTCATCTTTGTTTTACATTGGCAGGAGGAGCATGACAGTGATGGGATGAGGAAAAGGTGTGGTCATGCTCGGGGTAAGGGACAAGGACAGGGTCAGGGACGTGGACATGGACGTCCCCAGTTTCATCAAAACAACTGTGGAGGTCATTTAGGGGCTCCCATGTCAAACATCAATCGTGGAAGTAGTGCGGGAAATGCCCCCTCAAATGTCAATCGTGTTGGTCTAGGGCAGCCTGTTTTTGATCAGTCAGTAGCAGCCAAGCAATCTTCTGTACCTCGTATGTCGGATGGCACTAAGGGATTCTCCATGGGTCGAGGTAAACCAATGGCTATCAAAACTACATGATGACTTCTTACTTTCCTGAGATTGTCATGCGAGAATTTCCACGTGGAGAAGGTGGGGATTTTTTTCTCCTTTTGCAGGTATTAGAAATGCTGTCAATCCAGTGGAGCTGGTATGATAACATTTGGCCGTTTAAGTAAGAGTTTCATTTATTATGTGTTCACTGAATCAAATGAACCTTGAAAGAAAGCTGCATTTTTGTTGTTATTTCTCTTCGAGTTCCTTGGTTGTAAAAATAAAACAGTACAGAGGCAGCTACATAGAAATAGTAAAGAATTTTTCAACTCTCTTTCGCTCCACTTTCAACCGCATGTGTGAAGTCTGTGTGGACACTGGACATTAGTCAATCAGGCAATATGATGCTGAAATGCATAAACCCCAGCATAAAAAAAGTGCTGAATATCCTTGCAAGGTCTATGAACAAAGTCAATTGGAATTGCATAGCTTTAGGCCTGTGTAAACCAAAAGAGGCATATTGCAGCATAGGACTGGTTGTGCTACTTGCCAAGTTAAAATCTGTGGCGTGATCACCTTACTTTTTGAGAAAGAAATACTGATTCAAGTATCCAAATCCAAAAGGTAAAAGAATGATAAATAGTGGTTTTGAAATTATCTTAGGACTCTAGATGGGAACTGTTGATAAATATAGGCTTAAAAATGCATATCCTCGATCACTCTTTTGTACACTTGATCATCTTTGGCTCGTGGCAATAACAGAAGGGTTTATTGTACTTTTGTTGTATTTTTCAGGGGTCGTGGTTTTTTGCTCTGCTCGTCTGAATGTGCGCACAATTTGCTGGTTTTTAACAGTAGGGATATCTTCCTAATAAAAGGGCAGTCCGGTGCACTAAGCTCCCACTATGCGCGGGGTACGCGGAAGGGCCAGACTACAAGGGTCTATTGTACGCAGCCTCACCTTGCATTTCCACAAGAAGTTGTTTCCACAGCTTGAACCCGTGATCTCCTGATCACATGACAGCAACTTTACCAGTTATGCCAAGGCTCCCCTCCTAGGGATATCTTCCTAATGCGTTACTTAATTTTAGGGGTCGTGTAGATGTGTTAACTTTTCCATAAAACTTAATTGAACAAGTTTTTTTTTCTTTTTTTGGAAAATTTAATGGCAGAATAGCCTGACAGACACCTCTACGTATTAGGCTTTGGCATCCTGGTCCCCCTATTCCACATAGTTTCAACCAGGCACTTCAACTTGTATAAAATATTAGTTTTAAACCCCTCTAACCATTGACCAAACTTATGCGGCCTTTATTTTGCTGAGTCAACCAAAATAAGTGATTGCACGCTCCTAAAGTAACTATACAAAATTTGATTAGAAAATAACAAAAGAGAAAAATGAAAAGGAAAAAAAAAAGAAGACAATGCTAGCCATTATCTCGCCCCTCTCTATCCCATCCTCTTCTTCTTACCCCCAAATTCCTAAAAAGCGCCATTGAAATTGGCATGGCTCCACACCCTCTAATATCTAATTTTGTTTCTCAAGCAGTCAAACACCATTTCATAATTTCTCCTTCAATTTTAGCAATCAACTGGAGCTATGATAAAAGATTAGTAGTATACCACATGACAAGACTAAATTGATAGAACTTAGCAGAGCAACTAGTCAAGGAACAAAGTTGTTCAATTTTTGTTTTTCTCATAATAACGGAAGAGACGATGAAGACATCGGAGAATAAAGAGACGCTGAAGCTTGAAAATAGCGTTCCAAGCCAAAAATTGGGTCGTCATCGACTGCTGACGACGACGAATCATGATTTTGCTAGTTTATAAATTTTGCCGCCTATAGCTGGAGGGATCAATAAGGATTTTGAGGTAGGAAATACTGAGTGAAACACTCTTCTCTTTCTTTTTCAATTTTTTGGTTTTGCTTCTTGTGTGTTTGGCTTGAAAGAAAATTTAAGGATACTTTTTTTTTTTTTAAAATTCGTTTGTTGTCTAGATTTTGAAAGGGTGACATGAATGTGAAGAGAAGAGGAGAGATTGTGGTGGTTTTGGGAGGGTTGCCGGTGATGGAGGCAGCGGGAATATACCAGGGTTGGTTGAATGAATTGTAGTAATGGAGAAACATTAGGACCAAAAAATAAAGATGAAGTAGTTTTGATCGAGTATTTTCAAATGGAAGAGGAAGGGTGGCGGTTTGTATTAGTCGCGCTGCCGGGTGGAAGAGGCAGAGATGGAATGGCGGAGAGGAGGAAGGTTTGGGCTTTTTTTGGAGAAGAAAGGGATAGGTTCGATATTTTTATTAAAAAATATTTTATGTAAAAATAAATAATGACGTGGTATTAATTTATCTGAGGTGGATCTGATGTGTCCTTTATATCAGCACGAGTGAACAACACATGGTATCAGAGGGGTTTAAAACTAATATTTTATACAAGTTCACGTGCCTAGTTAAAACTATATGGAGTAGGGGACCGGGATGTCAAAGTTGAATAAGTAGAGGTGTATGTTAGGCTATTCTGCCAAAATTTTATACCACTCGATCATTTTATATACTAATAGTGTTTGATAGTCACTGAACTTGACAAGGGCAGGTTGCAGTAGAGTTTTGATCTCAGTAAATCAAATAGGTTGTGGTAGAATTACGAACTCAAACCCATAAATTTCAAATTATGAATCTGTCCTGACAAGAAGAGTCATGTCTTCATGATACTCTATGTGATTTTCTTCTACTATGCTTGCTCTGGATGAAGCAGACATGCTATCTCTTTCATTGTACAAGATAGTTTAATCTAGTAACTGGCTGGTAGGATGCAAAGTGAAAGTGGATATGTAAACATCAAATGGCAAGGAGACAGATGAAGCTAAGAGATTATTTTTCTTCTACTATAAGGGGTGTGGTGGGGTGGTAGACAAAAAACTATTGATATAACGATTTCATATGCTTGCCGTTGGGTGACCATCATTCCCATCCATAAGTATCATATTCTATAAAGTGTCTCTCTAGTATTAGGATAACTTCGAATCCCTTAACTCGTATTGTAGGAAGCTTACTTAACTTATTTCCTTTAAGTCACTTTTCAGGAGGAAAAACATCAAATAAAGAGCTCCATCACCTTATTTAACAGCGGACTTGTGTAAAAAATAATATAAATATTAGATCTACATTTATAAACCAAAAGAAACAATATAAAGGAAAATATACCTTAAGTTATACAATAATCAAAAAGTATATCACCTATTATGGTCTTCCGTTATAGTTACCAATTGATGTAGTAATTCTTCAATCATAATGCAAAATGGAAAATCAACATGTACATTACCATCTAGTCATTAACAAAATAAAAGTATTTGCTTGTAAGATGTAAGCCTTTCAATATATAATCTTTACTAACTCACTCAATTTCTTGTAACATTTGATAGATTGTGTAAACATGGCTGAGTAGAGAGCAATAGGAACCAAGAGCTTTATATATTTTTAAAATTAACTTCCTTTAAGCATGTTGTTATAAAGGAAGAACAAAAGAAGTATGTTGCTCTGATATCACATATAAAAAAAATGTAGATCTTTCATAAATTTTGTCATTTAATATATTTATATGTTTTTAATAATTTGATTGGCATAAGCAATTAAAAATAATTTTTTTCCTTTATTGAATTAAAACAATCCTATGGTGAAAAAACATTAGCAAAATATGGCCTTTCATGGCCAGATAATATATTTATACATATCCCATATACATATGTTTAAACTTCAAGATAATTAATGTACATACAATATCTTTAATTTAATAATGGAACAATGACTAAAGCCATGCAGCTTAGTACATCCATTCAATATTACAAAGTACATTCATACATAAAATATAAACAATTCTTTATATACATGAATTGTGTATGTATTAATTGAATTATGTTGACCAAATTCAGGTAACCTTTCAGATACATCCATATACATTCTCGATAAATCTATTAAGTATATGAATACCTATCCATATAATAAGTACACACATTTAGAAAATAAAATAAAATTATGAATATGTATTATGAATTAGTAGTCAATTCTAGGCATTATCATGGCCTAAGCACAACCCGAACATGAATAATTATCCCGATATTAGCACATGGGTTCAAACCCCACACATGTGCGGACCCATAGCACACAACTATCACAAATAATTCAGGAAACTAGTGCCTCAACCAAGTTTAGATAAGATATTAACCTCAAGCAAGCCAAGTTACTCCTCTAACAAACCTTTCCCGCGTGTATCAACCTCCGGAAGGCTCGAATCTAGCCAAAATAACGTAATACTATCAATAAAAGCCATATGAAGTGATTCCAAAAGATAAAGCTAAGGTCTTTAACTCAAATAAAAAAGTCAACCCAAAATGTCAACTTCGGGCTCGCACCTCGGAACCCGACAAAATTAAAAAATTCCAAACACCCATTAAATTACAAGTCCAACCATACCAAAATTATCCAATTCTAACCCTAAATCGACCCTCAAATCCTCAAATTTTACTCTCCAAAACATAGTCCAAAAAATTACAAATTATAACTTAGATTCATGAAAATTATGTTTAATAATTAATGGGTATTCAATATTTACGAACGAAAGTGATTAAAAGTCACTTACCTCTTCAATCTAAGTGGAAATCTCTCCCAATATCGCCCTATCCCGAACTTCAAAATCCCAAAAATGAGAAAAACAACTAAACCGTTCGATTTAAACACTGCCCAGCGATCTCACTTCTGCGGAAAATAACACGCATCTGCGGACTCGTAGATGCAGTGTATTCGTCGCACCTGCGACCCACCAGCAACTTAGGCAAGCACGCACCTGCGATCCCAGGGTCGCTTCTGCGCCGTCGCACCTGTGGAATATCCCTCGCAGGTGCGATTGCACCAGAACTGAAGCTTCAGCATTTTCCCTTAGTCAAATCCTCAATCCAATTTCAATCCGAATAACCCCCGAGGCCCCCAGGACCCCATCCAAACATAGCAACACGTACCATAACATAATACGAACTTAGTTGAAGCCCCAAATCACATCAAACTACACCAAAATCGTGAATCACACTCCAATTCAAGTCTAATAAAACTAATGATTCCAACTTCTAAAACTAATGCCGAATCATATCAAACCAACTCCGACTGACCTCAAATTTGCATACAAGTCATAAATGACACAACGGACCTATTCCAACTCTCAGAATCGAAATTCAAACCCGATATCAATAAATCCAACTCTCGATCAAACTTCCCCACCTTCCAAACCTTCAACTTTCCAACTTTCGCCAATTCAATCCAATACGACCTACGAACCCCTAAATCAGTATCCGGACATACTCCGAAGTCCAAAATCACCATACAGAGCTATCATAACCATCAAAACTCTACTCCGGAGTCGTCCACACAAAATCAAACTCCGATAAACTCTTTCAACTTGAGCTTCTAACCTTGGGACTAAGTGTTCCAATTCACTCTGAAGCCTCCCTGAAACTAATTCAATCACCCCATCAAGTCACATAACGACAAGTGGACATAGATAAGCAATAAATAGGAGAACATGGCTACGATACACAAAAAGATCGATCGGATCGTTACAGACAACCCCTTATTAATCATGTTTAGAGGGTATTTATAGGTTGGGGTCGGAGTCTTTAAGTACAAAACTAAGTAAGAAACGTTTAACACACAGAATCGGAAAGGGACCAGGTCTTAGAGCTCGCGAGACCTGGCTTTTAGCGTGCCCCAGAGCTCGTGGCGCCCACTCTAATGCAAGATGGACCTCGCCTGGAACCAAGCGTTGCCTGGCCTGGTTCTGGTCCTTGTCCGATTTTTGCCTTTTCGTACTCATTTTGTGTATTTTTTACATCCTTGTTTGCAACCTTCACTCGTTCTTATCTTTCAACGATCCTACACATAAAAATAACATAATTAAGCCTAAGTGTCACACATATTATCATTAAAACACCAAATGTAAGGCAAGTAATACACTGCAAATATACATTTATAGCCAATTATCACTACCCTACACTTAAACGTTGTTCGTCCTCGAGTCAACCAACAATTCATACTATTCTTGAGCACTTTATATTTACATGTTTGAAGTACACTACACCAATGACCATGGTTGATAGCAACAATTAAACTTTAGCATATGCAATCACATACACTTCCCTTTACTTATGCCATTCTTTAAAAATATTCACGACAAAGACATGCTCATAACAATCTGAACCTCAGAAACCAACTCAATGTCACAATGCCCTCATGGCTTGAACGCTTAACATCATAGAGAAATCTAATAATGTTACCTGTCCCTCGTGAAATCAAGTGCCCTCACAACAAGAACATGTGAGTAAGTTGAATCCACACATTCGAATCAAATGCTCAAATATATTTTAAGGGCTCACATAGATAAAAGAAAACCGCTCACTCTCACAAAAGATGTCACATGCATGCAATTGGTACTGTAGGCTTGCCCATAATGTAAATCTCTACTAATGTAGGCTCACTCGATTAAAATCAATTAGGACTTTTCATGGTTGTAATGTGTGCTAAGGGAGGGGTATGATATATTTAGGAATAGTGACTAACCCTCCTAAGCACTTTAACACATCACATAATTAACTCTGAGCGCATATTCTTCAATCCCAACTTCAATTTCACAACTAATATCACCCCAAAGACATTTTCCTCTTCTTTAAGCACTACTTTAATACATACCCCACTAGCAAGACAAGATGTCAATTTATTTATCTACACCTTTTTCAGATTTTTCTTTCTTTTTTTTTTTCCAACAATTTTTTTTCTTTTTCAATTCCGTTTTTTCTCTTCTATACAATTTCCGTTAGTGGTGTATTATTTTACAAAATAGGTGCACCATTTTGCCTTTTATTGGTTTCATTCAAAAGCCACCCAAATTCTCTCCTTACTTCTTTTAGCGCTCATTTCACAATTAAAGTACTTTAAGAGGTAATAATTTCAAAATAATATCAATTAAGAACAAATCGTAATGTCGGTGCCAAATAAAAGTCTATAGGCTCAAAAGAGTTTTCTAGAGATAAATTTTATTTGCGATAAGCCATAAAGCTCGAAAAGATCAAAGAAATCCTAAAATTATTTTTCAAACGAGCATCACCTAAAATTTCATTTTAGCTCACATACCGGGCAAAATCTAAACACAAGTACAATGACATGGACTGCATTAAGATATCACTTCACACATGGAACATGACTCACTAAGGACATCTCATTCCGACCCTCAAACTAATGTAAGTATTTACGTAACCACAAGATATTAAGCATTAAGCACAAAGTGAACTTAAGTCAAACAAATGAGATATATGCGTCAATAACATGCTATCCAATGAAACCATGTGTCATGAACAATTTTAAAATTTAGGGAAGATACTACACATGTCAAAGCCTAAATATTCTACTATCAAATAAGTCAAGGGCGCCTAGGAATCTGATCTTTTTTTCCGCATTTATTTTCTAAATCCTAATCTACTCTAAAAGTAAAAACTACTACTTGGTTCAAACTACTTCCCATGAAAAAGAATCGAGGCACAAAGAAAAACCGCAAGGGATTATTACTACCTAAAGAAAACTAAGACATATTTTTGTATTTTTTGTATTTTTCAATTATTTTGTGTTTTTGGTTAGACTTTATCCCTCAAGGAAACTACCCAGGAGATGCATCATCAGGAAAAGTCCAATGTTTTCTAAATTTTTTGTCGATCTTCTATATTTTTGCTTTTTTCTCAAACTAAACTAATACTAAATCAACAAAAAAATTACCACTAAAATACTACGCTAATATTTTTTTTCTTCATTAAGCTATGCTAAAATAGAAAAGAAGAAGTTAATCTAAATTACTAAATTAAATGAAAATAAAAAGCTAACGATTAATCTACTATAGATACCACAAAGAATCCCCCACCCCCACACTTAAAGTATGCAATGTCCCAAGTGCATATATAAAATAATAAAATTCAAGTAAGATGGTGAGAAAATCCCCTAGTCATTCTCCATCATCACTCTCATCATAGAAGGCGGCCCTCTGAGCAGCCTCCAATCCTTATCAACATCTCCTCCCTCAGCATCCTCATCAGCATCCTCCTCAGACTATTTCGGCTTAGCCTCTTAACATTCAGGTGTGTTGACATCTTCATCTTCAGGTAATCTCTGGCCCTCACAAAGCCCAACCAGACGCTAGGAATGAACATTAAGCGAAAACTGTCATGTAAATTGGCCCTCTCCTCCGCAGTAGCTGGCCTTCCTCTAATCTGTAGCTACAAATCAAGCATCCATAAAATGGGCCATGAAGCTATCATCACGAGCATTGTGCTCGGAACCAGTACGCACTGTCATATCATTTTCCTCCTTAGCCCAGATGCTTGTAATATCGATCCCTCTGAGTGGTGCTGGAATGATTACAACAAACTCTAGCTCCTCATCTACTTCCTCCATTCTCAGATACTGTGTCAATATGTTTCCAAAGAACAACCTATCTATCCTCTTGCTCCTTCGCACCTATGCCATTTGGTGGCGTATTAAATAGGCCCACATTCACCTTTCGGCCTGTCATTAAGAAATAAAGCAAGCACACCCTCTCGCCCCATCATAGTATTATGATTGTAAGGTAGCAACTGAGCATTGATCAATTTCAACCAAATATGAGCCTCCAACTTCATCTTCTTCTTTGGAAATTTTCTATGGCGGTGAATCCTTTTGTCACGAACCCAGGCACCCACAAAGTGTGTCAGAGCTATTGATATGTAGGGCAGGCAATGAAGTTACACAATGACTCATCTTGAACATCCGGAGATCCCAAGTAGTTGCATAGAGTAGATGAAGAAATATCGATCAACCTTCCCCGAATGGGCAGTAACTTTATCCGAATCCTATCCGGCATAGAACTTAAGATTGAGGTTCGCATTAATGTCCCGAGGGTTCCCGAAAACATAGTTCAACCCTAGCTTATGAGTAGACTTCAAATGGGCGGATACTTAGATCGCAATGCCGCTCATCAACAGCTAAATCGGGGTGCATATGTTTAGGCCTACAAATCTTATACCATGTCTTGGTGGATGGGGGTATGCTTTTCAGCCCCTATTCATGATCTCCCTGAGGCCTTGGGCGTGAGGCTGCAACTGCTTATAGTCCCTCAGCATGACTAGAAATGGCATCTCCTCCTTTTCTCTTTTTTGGTGGCGGTGCGGAGGATGTTTTGCCTTTAGTAGGGGTAATAGCTTTGCCCTTTCCTTTTTCCATTAGTGGTGCATTTGGTTTTGGGCGTACCATTTTCTTACCTGCACAAATGTATGTTGGTCAACTTCAGAGGGCATTGAATCAATTCGAAACATGGTCGTACAATCCCACACTTAAAAGATTAGCACATTATTGTCAATGCTACGCAGACTTCACAACTTGAAATTAAGCAATGATTGTAGCTACAAAATACCTAGTTCATGCGAGAAAACAATATAAGTGCCATCTTTGAAACCTTCAACCCGGCTTCGGTGAGCCACCCCACACATAAATGTTATGATAGGGACACTCACAACCCACTAATGTATCAATACCAGAGACTCGGGCTCCAATTGGGACAAAACATGACTTTGAGGCATTTTATCAAACACATGTTACGCACTAGTTATTGTGAAGCTTTCGTGTGGATGAGGGATTGCCCCATCCTCCCAAATCGGCTTGGAATTCGAGTGTAAACATTCATTTGTGTAACAAGAATATCAATCCTATGGGTTCATGGGGTTGGGACAAGTATGCATAATTTCACATTCAAGCCATTTAAAAAGTTTGCATGATCCAATTTACCTCAATCAATCCCAAATAGAAGAAAGATTGAGAAGAATTCATACCTTAGATATTGAAAGAGGAGTAGTGATCTTCAATAGTGGTGAGATTGAGTGTATGAGTGTGTGAGAAAAATTGGGAAATTTGGGTGAGGATAGATATAAGGGGATGGGCTGGTAGTGAGGAATTTGAATGAGCGTATTTTTAAAAGGTTGTGGGGTTTTCAAAATGGAACAAGGACGAAAAATTACCTGGCCTCGTGAGCTGGGACGCAAGGCCCATCGTGCGGCAAAGTAGGCGACGCGAGGGATAGGTCAAGGGGAAGGCTGGGCGGGGTGAGCTTGGGCACGAGAGCGCGCGCGTGATGCCTGGTCGGGCACGCGGTCCAGTTCCCGTGAAAGAGCGCGTCGCCTGGCCTAGGGCACAGTTCTTATCCTATTGGAGAGGTCCAAAGCGTACTCAAGTGATTTCTAATCCATTTTCTGTACTCCTTCATGTGTTTTGACCTCCCAACACGCTCACGTACCTATTCAAACACCAAAACTCAACTCGTTAGTACCTAAATATAAAAAAATCTTATTAATCTAGACTAATATACGAATTGGGTTTCCTCCCAACAAGAGCCTTAGTTAATGTCATGGAATCACGAATACAACATCACAATGGGTTGCCTCCTATGAAGCGCCTTATTTAATATCGTGACATGATGCATAATTTTCCCTCAAGCATCCACCAAGTCTATCTAAGTTTTGTGACGACGAACGCCGCCACACCAATAGTGTTTAACTCTTTGCCCATTGACTAAGAACGTACCATCACTTCGGGATGTCGTAGCTCAACAGCTCCATGCTTCGTATCCAACACCACTTCGACGGCCTCAACCATCTAGACTTGAGCTTCCCAGGAAAGAGCTTAAACCTTGAATTGAACAATAGAATGGCTTGACACCTAATTAATTGCAACCAAGATGTACCTATGGCCATTGGATGATGGAAGCGACCCCATGAAGTCTATTCCCTAAATATCAATGATTTCGACCTCAAGTATGCCCTTCAACGACATCTCATGCCTCTTTGAACTTGTGCTAGTTATTTGGCACCCATCACACCTTTTCATAAAAGCATGAGCATCCTTGAGCAATGTGGGCCAATAGAATCCTGACTGCAACACCTTTGCAACCGTTTGTATCCATCGTGGTGCCTTTCATAAGGTGATGCATGACAATCATGCAAAATTTCTTCCATTTCCCCAGGGGCACAGTGGTGCACCAACTGATCTGGACAATGCTTAAAGAAAAATGGCTCATCTCGTAGATATAATCTAACATTATGCATGAAATTTCTCTTTCCATCTGGTGACAACCCTGAAGGCGTCACCCCACTTGCAATAAAGTTCACATAGTCAGCATGCCATGGGGCTGCGCCAGCTATGACGACTAACAATTTCTCATTAGGAAATCTTTTCTGAATCTCTCCATCTTCATCAACATACACGCGAGTTTCCAAGCGCGGTAAGTGATCGACTACTTGATTTTTTTGTCTCATTTCGATCTTGGATTTCCACATCAAATTCCTACAAAAGAAGAACCCATCAAATTAGTCTAGGCTTAACATCTTTTTTCTCAAACAAATACTTGATGGTTGCATGATCTATGTAGACGATGGCTTTAGTTCCCACCAAGTAGGCCCTAAATTTGCCAAACACCCATACTACTGCTAACAACTCTTTTTATGTAATTGTGTAATTTATTTGTGTTGGATTTAGAGTTTTGCTGGCATTGTAAATTGAGTGGAACACTTTATTTTTCCTTTGTACCAGTACGACCTCAATTGTTGTGTCGATGGCATCACACATCAACTCAAAAGGTCCCCCACTCCAGGCAGTGATAATTGGTGCAGTCACCAATCTATTTTTAGGTTCATCATATGCCTTCAAGAAATGATCATCAAACTTGAAAGGTGTGTCCTTCTCAAGCAACCTACACAAGGGAGCAGAAAGTGTTAGAAAAATCTTTAATGAATCTGCGATAGAAACCTGCATGACCTAGAAAGCGTCTGACTCCTTTGACAGAAATTGGAGGTGAAAATTTATCAATTTCTCCCACTTTTGCCTTGTCCCCCTCCAACCCATCTTTGTACACTTTGTGCCCGAGTACAATCCCTTCACGTACCATAAAATGGAACTTCTCCCAATTCAGCACCAAGTTTGTCTCTTCACACCTAGCAAATACTTTACTCAAATTTGTTAAGCATTCATCAAAGGTGGTCTGAAGACTGAAAAATCATACATAAACACTTCAACAAAAATTTCTACCATATTAGTGAAGATTGTCATCATGCACCTTTGAAAAGTCGCAGGTGCATTGCACAACCCAAATGACATTATCTTCAAAGCATAAGTGCCACAAAGACATGTGAAGGTGGTTTTCGTCACGACCCAAAATCCACTATAGGTCATGATGGCGCCTAACGTTTCCGTCAGGCAAGCCAACGGTGAATTATCACATTAGTCGTTCATTTTATTACTTTCAAAATTATGAATCTGATTAGATAAAGAAATCAATGCTTTAAAAAAATCGTGAAAACTTACAATTTAAATAGAATAAATAATTAAACGGTGTAATAGCTAGGTAAAACCCCAGACAATTTACAGAATATCCCAAAATCCGGTGTCAGAAGTGCATAAGCATCAACTAGAAAATATAATAAAATACAACATCTGTCTGGAATACAAGTTAGACAGGAGAATATAAATAAATCTGATGGAGACTTTGTATGATGCGGACCGTAACAAGGAAGTGAAGCTCACCGTAAAGTCCCCGCAATAGTCGCGCCCCTGCACCCAGAAGACCACTAGAAACATATATGTATACCTGCACAATTGTTACATCTCGCGTTTCGTACGTTAAAGTTTCGTCTTAAGTTAATCGACGTAGACTCGGGGATTAGATTATCTTGAGGTTAACGTATTTATGCTATTTATAACAAGCGATAAGTAAGTAAAGGGTACACGAATAAAAAAAAAAAGAGTTTCGTTGAAGGTTATCGATTTGGGATAAAATACGGTCCGAGCTATAATGCTCGATATTTATAGACTAGTACCATACAAGGTACCATATGACCGTGATAGTATGATGTATAAAGTATATTAAAAATGAGTAGTATTTTAAATAATTTAAGATAATTCTTAATTATGCGGGTAATTGGTTAATTATCGGATAACTGAATAATACCTAATTAATTAATAAATTATCAGATAAGACTAAACATCCCCCACCCCAAAACATGGCAGTAAGCCACTATTTATACATATGACTAAGTAGTCATATGAGCTTAGGTGGCTATCTAAGGTGAATAGGACTTTAACATGTAAGACTTATTACAAATCTTGGTTTTCATTTCATTTGGACAAAAATCAAAACGTTCTTAATCATAAAGAAGAATCATATACCTCTTTTTAATTCAAATTCAAAACGTTCTCAAACCAGAAGTTAAGGCTCAACCCAACCAAAATTCTTGCGACCAAATCGATTCCAACAAGAATTATTAGAAGCTTAACAACGTATAAATTCTGCAGTTTTAAAGGAGTACGGTGCAATCTTTTCCAAGAATGTTATACGGATTTTTCCCTACTCCAGGTATGTTAAGGCTATCCCTTCTTTCTTTTTAGCATGATCCAAATTATACAGAAGAAACGAGCAAACACACAATTTTCATAAACGACTCTATTCATAGAAATACTAGGGGTCTCTGTGTTCTTGATTCCCCATGTGACATATTATTATATCTTCTGTTCATGCGTCTCTGAATAATACACAGTTGATAAAGTTTATCCGAAAGGAATTGAGATTATTAACATATTTTCATGCATTTCATTCATTTATACATGTATATTGACCCATGACCAGATGGCGTTAAATATATATATATATATATATATATATATATATATATATATATATATATATATATATATATATATATATATATATATATATATCCTATGCATGACACAATATTTATATGCACGTGCATGACATTATAACTGTTGCAAAATTTATAAAGTTATTCAGACTTACAAGTGGATTTCTTTATTCCATATTTGATTTATGTCTTTTATGTACTGCTTTTCATGCCCTACATACTCAGTACATTATTCGTACTGACGTCCTATTTCCCAGGGCCTACATTTCATGCCCGCAGGTGCAGGTAGGCAAGCCGACGGTCCCCCTTCTTAGGATCCTTGATCAGCTAGAGTTGGCGTGCTCCACTTGTTCTGGAGCTGCTTTTGATTTTGGTACGATATGCTTATATATATATGGGTATGAAGTGGCTCAGTCCCATCTTTGTAAATTTGTATTTCTATTAGAGGTCTGTCGATAGTTATGTATAGTTGGATAGTATGTGGCCTTGTCGGCTTTCAGTTTTGGGTATTTAGTTGTCTAAAGCAGCCTTGCCGGCTCGCCCACTATATTCCGCATATACATGTACATATGTCTTTTGGATAGATTTCCCTCACGAATGTTATTCACGTTTATATCTGAAACGCATGCTTAAGGATGTTCGACATGTAGGATTCGGGCACCGTCGTGGCTTATCGGTTTGGGTCGTGACAAAAGTTGTATCAGAGCAGTTCTGTCCTAGAGTTGTCTACAAACTGTGTCTAGTAGAGTCTTGTTTATGGGTGTGTTGTGCACCACACTTATAGACAGGAAGCTACAGGACATATAGGATGTTATCCTCTCTTTTTATCTCAGATCGTGCGATATGAGAATTCATGTTCCTAACGATATGTTATATCTTCAGCAATGCCTCCAAAGACTACAGCCGCCCAGAAGGGAAAGTCCGTGGCTGGTGAGACTACTAGTCGAGCGCCACAAGTTACCAGGGCTCGGGGAGAGTCTCATAGTGAGATTCCATCTCAGACTTCACACACCCTGCCCTCTCTAGAAGAGTTCCAAGGGGCACCAGCTTCAGCGCCCGCCCCTGTGCGTTCAGCCCCTCAACCAGATGCACCGGGTCAGGAGATGAGAGATTCTATTCAGTTATTAACTCGATTTGTAGCAGTGCAAGCTCGGTGTCAGGAAGTAGGTATTGGTCATGTAGATAGGTCCGTCAGTGCAAGGGTTCGTGATTTCATTAATTTGGACCCTCCGGTATTCACTTGAGCATATCCAAACGAAGATCCTCAGGTATTTATCGATAGAATACAGTGGACTTTGAGGGTAATAAATGCCACTATGACCGAGTTAGTTGAGTTAGCTTCCTATAGACTTCAGGATGTTGCAGTTAATTGGTACGAGTCTTGGGAGTTGTCCAGAGGTGAGAATGCCTCTCCAACAGTATGGCAGGAGTTTATAGAAGCTTTTCTTCGTCATTATCTGCCACCAGAGCTTAGGCGGGCTAGATTTGATAGGTTCTTGACCCTTCGGCAGGGTAACATGAGTGTTTGGGAGTACAGTCTTCAATTTGATTCGTTGTCTAGGTATGCTCCCACTAATGTGTCTAGGATGGAGGATCGGGTTCACTAGTTCGTGATGGGGTTAGAGCGCACTTGCTTAACGATTGTATGTCGGTCTCACTTTAGCCAGACATGGATATTTCTCGTATTCAGGCATATGCTCAGGGTGTAGAGGAGCGTAAGTAGAAACAGAGGGCCGATCATGAGCATGATACGGCCCAGAATAAGAGAGCGAGGTCTTCGAGTCCTTCTGGTGAGTTTCGAGGTGGTCAGAGACAACAGTACCCGAGGTATCCAGCCCAGCCATCAGCTAGCGCACTCCCTCAGTTTGGCAGTAAGAGATTTGATCGTTTTACATATTTAGGGCCTCGCCAGAATTCCAGGGCCTCAGGATCTTAGTATAGGGATGAGTCAAGTCAGATGAGGTCGCCTCGGCCACGATGTGCTCAGTGTGGTAAGCAGCATGCCGGGCAGTGTCGTATGGGGTTAGGTGTTTGTTATACTTGTGGTTATCCGAGCTACGTCATGAGGGATTGTCCGACGAGAGGTGAGGCAAGCATAGCTCAGCCAGCGGGATCTGTAGCTGGTTCGTCATCATCAGTACGCCCCTTGGGAAGGTTCACAAGCACCAATGAGTTGTGGTAGAGGCGGAGCATCTAGCTCGAGCGGTCCTCAGAACCGCATTTATGCGTTGGCAGGACGACAGGATCAGGAGTCATTACCTGATGTTTTTACAGGTATATTATCAGTCTCCTCATATGATGTATATGCACTGATTGACCCAGGTTCTACCTTATGATATGTTACTCCGTTGGTTGCTAGTAAGTTTGGAATAAAACCTGAATTGGTTAAACCTTTTGAGGTGTCTACACCTGTTGGGGACTCAGTGATAGCTAAGAGAGTATATAGGGGTTGTATAATAGTAGTTCATAGTCGATCTATCGTAGCGGACCTAATCGAGTTAGATATGGTAGAATTTGATATTATAATGGGTATGGATCGGTTGGCTTCTTGTCATGCCATCGTTGATTGTAGATCAAAGATATTCCGATTTCAATTTCCAAAGGAGCCTGTTTTGGAGTGGAAAGGTAATACGGCATCGCCGAGAGGTAGATTTATTTCCTATCTCAAGGCAAGGAAGATGATCAGAAAGGACTGTATTTATCACTTAGTTCGGGTTCAGGATATGGAATTAGAGTCATCAACCATTCAGTCCATCCATGTGGTTAGTGAGTTTCCCGATGTTTTTCCCAATGAGCTTTCGGGTCTTCCGCTAGAGCGAGAAATTGAGCTTGCTATTGACCTACTACCAGATAGTCATCCAATATATATTCCTCCCTATAGAATGGCCCCCGCAGAGCTGAAAGAGTTCAAGGAACAACTAAAGGACTTGCTTGAAAAAGGCTTTAACAGACCTAGCACATCACCGTGGGGAGCACCTATGAGGAAGAAAGATGGTTCCTTACGGATGTGTATCGATTATAGACAGTTGAATAAGGTGACGATCAAGAATAAGTACCCGCTCCCGAGGATTGATGATTTATTTGATCACTTGCAAGGTGCCAAGTGTTTTTCAAAGATAGAATTGAGGTTCGGGTACCATCAAGTAAGGGTTAAGGAGGAAGATATTCTGAAGACAGCATTCAGAACCAGATACGGGCACTTCGAGTTTCGTGTTATGTCGTTCGATTTGACCAATGCCCCAGTAGTATTCATGGATTTGATGAATCGTGTGTTCAGGTCCTTTTTAGATCTGTTCGTAATTGTATTTATCAACGATATATTGGTATATTCTCGTTCAGAGGCTGAGCATACAGATCATTTGCGCACTATGCTCAGAGTTCTACAAAAGGGAAGTTGTATGCATAATTCTCTAAATGTGAATTTTGGTTAAACTCTGTAGCTTTCCTTGGGCATATCATTTCGGGTGAAGGCATCCGGGTGGATACACAAAAGATTGAGGCAGTAAAGACTTGGCCAAGACCCACAACAACGACGGAGGTTCGTAGCTTTCTCGGTTTGGCAGGCTATTACAGGAGATTTGTAGAGGGATTTTCTTCCCTTTCAGCACCTTTGACAAAGTAGAATCAGAAGGGAGAAAAGTTTCGATGGACTGATGTTTGCGAACGGAGTTTCCTGGCATTAAAGGACAGATTAACTTCAGGACCGATTCTAACCCTCCCAGGAGGGATCGATGGTTACGTTATCTATTGTGATGCTTCAGGCGTTTGATTGGGTTGTTTGCTAATGCAGCATGGTAAGGTTGTAGCTTATGCTTCTAGACAACTAAGAAAGCACGAGAAGAACTACCCGACCCACGATTTAGAGTTAGCCGCGGTGTTTCATGCACTAAAGATGTGGAGGCACTACTTGTATGGCATTCATGTTGATATCTATATGGATCATAAGAGCCTCCAGTATATCTTCAAGCAAAAGGAATTGAATTTATGTCAAAGGATATGGTTGGAGCTACTTAAAGACTATGCCATTGATTTTATACCATCCGGGGAAGGCGAACGTAGTAGCCGATGCCCTCAGCCATAGATCTATGGGTAGCCTGTCATTACAGCCAGAAAAGAGGGGAATAATCCATGAGGTTCATCAGCTAGCTAGTCTTGGAGTTCCGTTACTGGACTCAGGGGATATTAGAATTACTATTCAGGATACGACAACATCCTCTTTAGTAACTGAAGTAAAGGAACACCAGTACGAAGATCCTATGTTAGTTCATTATAGGGATACTACCCCTCAGAAGGAGAAGACACCTTTTGAAATTACAGAAGATGGGGTCCTCAGATATCGAGGACGATTATGTGTCCCTACTGTTGCAGGGCTGCGTCGACAGGTTATGGGAGAAACTCCTTATTCTCGTTATTCTATCCATCCAGGAGTGACAAAGATGTATCATGATATCAGGGAAGTATATTGGTGGGACGGAGTGAAAAAAGATATAGCGGAGTTTGTTGCTCAGTGTCCTAACTGCTAGCAGGTTAAGATTGAGCATCAAAAACCCGATGGATTATTGCAGGCTATGGAGATTCCGACTTGGAAATAGGAAGTAATCAATATGGATTTCATCTATGCTTACCTCGTACCCAGCATAAGTTTGATCGATATGGGTGATTGTTGATAGGCTTACAAAGTCAGCCCATTTTCTGCCCGTTAGGACTATATATTTCGCAGAAGATTATGCAAGGCTTTATATTAAGGAGATAGTACGACCGCATGGTGTCCCTGTATCTATTATCTCGGATAGAGGAGCTCAATTTGCAGCTAACTTCTGGAGGTCCTTCCAAAAAGGATTGGGGACTCAAGTAAGTCTTAGTACAACATTTCATCCCCAGACAGACGAACAAGCTGAGCGTACTATTCAGACACTTGAGGATATGTTACGAGCTTCTGTGATAGACTTCAAGGGTAGCTGGGATGATCATCTGCCACTTATTGAGTTTGCATATAATAATAGCTACCATTCCAGTATTCAGATGGCTCCATACGAAGCTCTTTACGGACGAAAGTGTAAGTCGCCTATAGGGTGGTTCGATGTTGGGGAAACTACGTTAGTAGGACTAGAATTGGTACAACAGGCAATCGAGAAAATTAAGCTTATACAGGAAAGGCTGTTAGCAACTCAAAGCCGTCAGAAGTCTTATGCGGATAATCAACGACGAGACTTGGAATTTCAGGTTGACGATTGGGTATTCCTGAAGGTATAACCGATGAAAGGCGTTATGAGGTTCGAAAAAAGGGGAAAACTAAGCCCTCGGTACATTAGACCATATAGGATCATACGCAAGGTAGGCCATGTAGCATATGAGTTAGACTTGCCTTCGGACTTGGAGTCTGTACATCTAGTCTTTCATGTGTCTATGCTCCACAAATGTATCGGAAAATCCTTCCAGAGTTGTGTCAGTTGACGACGTTCAGGTCACAGAGCAGCTATCATATGAAGAAACTCCCATTGCTATATTAGACAGACAGGTTCGACGATTGAGAACCAAAGATGTAGCTTCAGTGAAAATACTTTAGAGAAACAACAATGAGTTGTGAGGCCGAGGAAGACATGAAGCCTAGATAAAATTACTTATTTCCTCCTCCAGAGAAGGGTCCGACTGATACGTCATAACTTTAAGGTACGTGTATAGATTCTTGTATTAGTTATTGTCATTGGTCATGTGAGGCCATTGTCGTTATTGATGATTGTGGTCCTATGTGGCATTGAGTTATTGAGTTTTTACAAGAAGATTTGGTAGTAGTGTTGTTACGAAGGCGACTATGCCAAGGTTATATAGATCTCATAGAGTAAAACATTCGAGGAAGAATGTTTCTAAGGGGGGAAGGATGTTTCATCTCGCATTTTCGTACGTTAAAGTTTCGTCTTCAGTTAATCGACGTTGACTCGGGGATGAGATTATCTTGAGGTTAACGTATTTATGCTACTTAAACAAGCGATAAGTAAGTAAAGGGTACACAAATCAAAGAAAATGAGTTTCGTTGAAGCTTATCGATTTGGGATAAAATACGGTCCGAGCTATAATGCTCGATATTTATGGACTAGTACCATACAAGGTACCATATGACCGTGATAGTATGATGTATGAAGTATATATAAAATGAGTAGTATTTTAAGTAATTTAAAATAATTTTTAATTATGCGGGTAATTGGTTAATTATCGGATAATGAGACAATACCTAATTAATTAATAAATTATAAGATAAGACTAACCCCCAAACGTGGTAGTAAGACACTATTGATACATATGACTAAGTAGTCATATGAGCTTAGGTGGCTATCTAAGGTGAATAGGACTTTAACATGTAAGACTTATTACAAATCTTGGTTTTCATTTCATTTGGACAAAAATCAAAACGTTCTTATTCATAAAGAAAGAATCATATAACTCTTCCTAATTCAACAAAACGTTCTCAAACCAGACGTTAAGTCTCAATCCAACCAAAATTCTTGCGACCAAATCGATTCCAACAAGAATTATTAGAATCTTAACAACGTAAAAATTTTGCGGTTTTAAAGGAGTACGGTGCAATCTTTTCCAAGAATATTATACAGATTTTCTCTACTCCAGGTATGTTAAGGCTTTCCCTTCTTTTTTTTTGGCATGATCCAAATTATACAGAAAAAACGAGCAAACACACAGTTTTCATAAACGACTGTATTCATAGAAATACTAGGGGTCTCTGTGTTCTTGATTCCCCATGTGACATATTATTATATCTTCTGTTCATGAGTCTCAGAATAATACGCAGTTGATAAAGTTTATCCGAAAGGAATATTGAGATTATTAACATATTTTCATGCATTTCATTCATTTATACATGTACATTGACCCATGACCAGATGGCGTTATAAACGCGTATTTATATATATATATATATATATGCATGCATGTTTGTATGTATGTATGTATGTATGTATGTATGTATGTATATATATATATTATTCGTACCGACGCCCTATTTCCCGGGGCCTGTGTTTCATGCCCGCAGGTGCAGGTAGGCAAGCCGACAGTCCCCCTTCTTAGGATCCTTGATCAGCGAGAGTTGGCGTGCTCCACTTGATCCGGAGCTGCTTTTGACTTTGGTACGGTATGCTTGTGTGTGTGTGTGTGTGTGTCTATATATATATATATATATATATATATATATATATATATATATATATATATATATATATATATATANTGTATAGTTGTATTTCTATTAGAGGTCTGTAGACAATTATGTATAGTTGGATAGTATGTGGCCTTGTCGGCTTTCAGTTTTGGGTATTTAGTTGTCTAAAGCAGCCTTGCCGGCTCGACCGCTATATTCCGCTTGTATATGTACATATGTCTTTTGGATAGATTTCCCTCACGAATGTTATTCAGGTTTATATCTTAAACGCATGCTTAAGAATGTTCGACATGTAGGATACGGGTACCGTCGCGGCCCATCGGTTTGGGTTGTGACAACAATAAGTGCAGCAAGTGCAGCACGAGTACGTAAATCAACGCGTACCCAGTATGTATCTAGCCTAACCCTAGAGAAGTAGTGACGAGGGGTCGACTTCGATACTTACTAGTGGTCCAGTACGACAGACACAGTAAGAAATAAACAGATATAGGGCAGAGCAAATAAGCGAAATAAACAAGTATAAACTCGTGGTACAATCCTCCTCTTAATCACCAACTCAAACTCTCGATTAGCAGTTACCCCCTCAATCGGAGAATATATATATATGTATAATGGACCTCACCAGATAGATTGTCATGATTCAAATCAAGAAAATTCCCAGATACACTAGCTTTTTGACAAATACTACGCACACTTCCATAGGAGTATTTTATAGAAATGCCAAGGCGTATGGACCTATCCCATCATAATATGTGTGCACTGCCGAGGGTCGAATGACACAAACCATAGATACATCTATTATATTGCCGAGGCGAATGACCCGCTCCCATGAGAGTGTGGTACATAATCCTGCTGAGGCGAACGGCCCGATCCCATCATAATGTGCGCACTGCCGAGGGTCGAACGACACGAACCATAGATGTATCTATATACTACCGAGGCAAACGTCCCCATCCTATTAAAATACGAAGCTTTAATGGGTCCTTCACCCCACTCACGAATAAATGTGTGAGTTATGAACTTTAAGGAAGCTTTTCGATGAAAACACACAACACGGGAGGAATTTGTAAGGGGAGCACAATTATTCCACGGCTAAATCAAGTAGCGCGTCACATCTCTACAATAGCGAGTCTATAACTCTATGCAAGTCTAGTCTCAGGTCGTAACATGTAGTCAAGTAACTAAGCAGGCAATAATAACTCAATCCGTACAAATAAAACACGGTGTGAATCTTAATCTACCCGGACATACTCAGAAATTCTAGCATGCGCACGGACCTCATACGCACGCAACTCCCACAACGTGCAACATATAACAAGAATAACACCTAAGGGAAAATTTCCCCCTCACGGGTTAGACAGGAGACTTCCCTCGCTATGAAGTTCCATAACCGGCTCCAATGCCACTCTAACACCTCAAACCTATCCCGTCGCTCCAAAACTAGTCAAACAACGTGCAAATCAATAAAAATATATTATAATACTCATAATAAATCAATTTATAACAATTCCCAACTCCGCTCGAAAAGTCAATAAAGTCAACCTTCTGACCCACATGCCCGGATTCCACAAATTTTCAAAGATAATATTTACCCATAACGCCACGAACTCAAATATATAATGTATTCCTAATTCCATGTCCAATTTCGTGGTAAAAGTCGGTTTCTTTCAAAATCTCACAATTTCTACTAATTTTCATGGTTAAATCCCTGTAGAATCCATGTAGTTAGCTAATAATATGCGGGAATTATTTACCTTGCAATAGATGATGAAAATCTCCCCTTGAAGCACTCCAAAAATTGCCCAAACCGAGAGAGAAATGAGCAAAATCTCGATTTAAAACAATCTGCTCAGGTTCGCATTTGCGGACAGAAACTTTGCATTTGCGAATGAACAGTAAACTCCAATGAACAGTGTTCGCAATTGCGAATGAGCAGTGCCTCGCCAGAAACGAGCAAACCTAAACTTCTCCGAAATGATTCGAAACCATCCCAAAACTCATCCGGAACCTCCCAGACACAAAACATATATGAATTTTAATCATAAAATACGCTACGGACCTGATCACGCACTCAAAACACTGAAAAGAGGTCGTATTGACCCGATATTGATCATGGTCAAACTCCAAATTTCTTAACTTTACTTGTCTCTCAACCAATGATCCAAAATACACCTAAGCCCCTCGGGATCCCGTCAAATCATACCAACAAGTCCCAAAATATGATATGAACTTAGTCGAGGCCTCAAATCACATAAAACAATGTTGAAACTACGAATCGCGCCTCGAATCAAATTATGAGTAATGAAATTTCCAAATTCTATAAGTTGCACCAAAGCATATCAAATCAATCCGGAATGACTTCAAATTTTGCACACAAGTCATAAATGACATATGTTCCAACTTTCGGAATCGGAATCCGAACTCGATATCAAAATGTCCACTCCCGGTCAAACTTCCCAAAACCTTCAAATTTCCAACTTTCACCAAATGACTCCGAAATGACCTACGGACCTCCAAATCCACATCCGGACGCGCTCCTAAGACCAGAATCACCATACGGAGCTATTCCCAAGCTTGAAATCACAAACGGACATTGATAACATTAAAATACACTTCAATCCAAATTTATGATATTCTTCCAAAATGACAACTTTCCATAATAGGCGCCGAAATCCTCCCAGGCGATACGATACCCAACTCGAGCATACGCCCAAGTCCGAAATCATCCTATGAACCTATTGGAACCTTCAAATCCCGATTCTGAGATTGTTTACTCAAAAGTCAAACCTTGATCAACTCTTCCAACTTAAAGCTTCTGAATTTAAAATTTTCTATCCAAATCAACTCTGAACTTTCCGAAATTTAATTCTGACCACACGTACAAGTCATAATACATGAAGTGAAGCTACTCAAGGTCTCAAACTGCCGAGCGACGCGCTAGAGCTCAAAATGACCAGTTGGGTAGTTATACTCTTCTCTTGGTCATATGGTGCAATTACTATTTGATTATATCTAGAATATCCATCAAGAATACAATAATAGTCTTGTCAGGCCAACCTAACATTTGATCGGTGAACGGGGGGGGGGGGGGGAGTGATCCTTTCTAGTAGCATTATTTAAATTTCGATAGTCTATGCAAATTCTCCAACATGTGACAGTTCTAATTAGAATTAATTCATTATTCTCATTTATGACCACTATCATTCCACCCTTCTTAGGCACACACTGTACTTGACTTACCCACTTGCTGTCAGAGATAGGAAAGATAATACCTGCATCTAGCTACTTTATGACGTCCTTTCTTACCTCTTCCTTCATAACTGGATTCAAGCGGTGTTGGTGTTCCAAACTTGGTTTGTGTCCATCCTCCATTAGAATTTTATGCATAATAAAACATTGGGCTAATACCACGAATTTTAGTCATGGTCCTTCTAATTGCATGCTTATGCTCTAGAGGCACGCAAAACAACTTTTCCTCCTGAAAAATAGACAACTTAGAAGATACAACAACAGGTAAAGTTTCACTAGCACCCAAATAAGCATAGTGAAAGTGAGAGGGTAAGGGCTTGAGCTCCAACCTGGAACCTTCTTCGATGGACGGCTTGGGTAGTGGCCTAGTCGGTCTATCTAGATGCTCGAAATTAATCACCCATTTGATGTAAGCACATGCATCCAGATGAAATACCATCTCCTTAACCTCGTCATCCAAGTCAGTGTTTTCGAACAACATAAGTGTTTTTCTCTAGAGAGTCATCCAGATATGCACCCACGTCATTTCTTCTTCTTCTTCTTCTTCTTTCTTCCTCTTCTTCTTCTTCTTCTTCTTCTTCTTCTTCTTCTTCTTCTTCTTCTTCTTCAACCACAGAGATCATAGCTAGACCCTCATAGTGACTTGGAAGCCTGATTGCCTTGTACACATTACATACTGCTTCCACATTATCAATTAGAGAATCATTTTTCCTTTACGAACTTTTGTCACAACATCGGCGGTGACTAAGAGAGGTCATCCCAAGATGATTGAGACATGTTCATCAGCTTCATTTTTTAATATGATGAAATCCACTGAAAGAATAAATTTCCCAATATTTAGTAGCACATCCTCTATCACCCCTCAGGATGAACAATAGATCTATCAACAAGCTGCAACATGATAGTGGTTGTTCTTGGGACCCCAACCCCAACTGACTAGAAATCGAGCGAGGCATCAAATTTATGCTAGCCCCCAAATCACAAAGTGCCCGCCTTACATCAACCTCACCAATTCGAACCGAGATGGTGAAGCTCCCAAGATCCTTCAACTTTTGGGGAAACTTCCTTTGAATATGTAAAGTGCACCTTTTCAGTAAGTGCTACTGTTTCAAACTCTATCAATCATCTCTTATTAGCCACAATCTCCTTGATGTACTTAGCATACTTTTGAATTTCACGTAACACATTAACTAATGGGAGATTCAGTTGGATTTGGCTCAGCATATCAAGAAATTTATTGAACATTTTGTCATCATTTTTCTTTTTCAATCTTTGTGGGAAGGGGGTGGTGGCCTTGAAACTGGTGTTTTCTCACTTTTCTCAATTTCTTTTTCAATCTCCACCATAGCTTTAGGAACCAGTTCGCCTTCATAAGTGACTTTTTCCTTATTTATTTTTAGTACTTTTTCCAATTCTCTACCATTCGTCAAACTTATAGCATTTACTTGAGGATTCTTCTCAGTATCAGTTGGAAGGGCCCCTGCCGGTCGGGTATTTTGATGTGCAGCCAACTGCCCAATCTGCCTTCCTAAATTTCGAACATCAGTCCTCAACTGCTAGTTGTCAATTAATAACTTTTTCAACATATCTTTTGTGCTTTCTTCTACCTGTTGTGGTGGCTTTTGGGGCTGATTGTAGTTTTCTTGAGGTGTGTATTAATTTTGGGCAGCCTGATTTCTATCCCACGAAAAGTTTGGGTGATTCCTCCAGTTGAGGTTATAAGTGTTATCATATTGAGAATTTTGGTTCATTGGACCCCTACCCTGCTGGCCAACATAATAGATAAATTCTAGATTCATTGGACATTAGTCACTCGTGTGGACGTCTCCACAAATTTCACAAACTGTATTCATTTGTTGCACATACAACATCTGGTGTTCTTGTTGCATTGTCATCTTATTCATCTGATTGGCTAACTTTGTTATATCTTCTCTCATGGTTGAGAAATCATCAAGCTCAATTGTACATGCTTCTCTTTGTTTTATCATTCTTCATGGTTCACCCTTACCTTACCAGTTATGATTGTTTGTAGTGAAATTGTTCAGTAGAGTCTGAATCTCACTATATGACTTTTGCATGTAACTACCTCCACAATCTGAGTCTAGACTCAATTTGGAAGTCTCGCCTAACTCATCCACAAAAGTATGACCCAACACTTCATCAGTTTCATAGTGGTGCAGACAATCTTTGAGTAGATCTTTATATTTCCCAAGCTTGACGTAGAGTCTCACCATTTTTTTATTGAAACCCTACAATCTGACTTCTCAGTGACTTTGTTTTCTTTGTGGGAAAGAGTTTGATGAGTAATTTCCTAGCTAGATCATCCCATGTGCGGATTGAGTTTGCTGGCTCTTTATTCAACCATTTATTTGCTTCCCCCAACAGAGAAAAAGGCAAACAAGGTTAGTCTGATATAGTCCTTGAAGACGTTCGGATAGTTATATGTATCCGTAATCTCCAAATAATTCTATATGTACCTCTGCGGATCTTCATTCGACAAATTCAAAAATTGCCATGTGGATTGAGTTAGTTGCACCATGTACTATATCAGCTTGAAGTGACCAGTTATGTCAAACTTCACGATAGCCTGAGTCGTGTTTGCGAGACTAGGCCTTGCAGCCTCAATCGCCGGTCTTTCATCATTCTCTGTCATCTCGATTGGTTGTGCTTGGACTACAATGTCCAACTCTACAGTTCTTACTCTTGCTTCCGCCTCCCTCTTTAACTTATGAAAAAGTCTTTCGGGTTTAGGATCAGGGGGAGGAAGATTGTTCAAACTATTACTTCTTCTTAGCATTCAAGGTGAAAATTTGTAGAGTCAGAAATAGTAAAACAATTAAAACTCGAACAAAAACAAATAAAAGCTTGTTTTAGACAAGTAGCTAGTTTCTGGATCCCCAGCAGCGACGTAAAAGACTTGTTTGGTCCAAACGCACACGCAAGTATACGCGATCAATCAGTAATAAGTAGATGAGAAAGTATCGTCCCACTAGGATTTATGATTAACTCTTGTCCAACCTAAACTACTTATAAGTGTATTGCTCAAGTGATTGTGAAGAAGATGATTTTGATTTTTACTACAAAGAATTACTACAAAATTACTAAACAAGCAAACAATTCAAAGGTGCAAAGCAAACATGCAAATACTTAGAAAGAATTCAATGAGATGAGAATATTCGGGGTTATGAGATTAATGTTTCTCCTATTGCGTTCTTCCGTTTAAATTAATTACTTGATTTATCTAATTTTTTGGTTAACATATTGTTTTATGCTCGTGAAGTTCTTTCGATGCTTCGCTCGCCTATTCAAGCCAACCTAATACTATACGTCTATAGAATCAGAATTAACAAGAATTCATGTATATTTCCTGCAAAAGTAACCAAGTAAGGCAACTAGAATATGTCTATCCTAATCACGAATCTATTTTTCGATACTCGAATTTAAGAACTTACTCTACTCAATCTTATATGTAATCTATAGTTCCCACTTTCGAGTTCAACTATAAATTCGTAGATAGTGTTCTACTGTTACCTACACAATAGAATAATTAAGTGCAAGATTGAATAAACAAATTAATATGATAACTCAAGCAAAATAATCAACCGTCAAACTACAATAGTCAAATACAACCCATAACTCAAGAATAATGAGGTTCTTAGCCACTCATGTTTATAACTACAATCAAATCGTTATTTTTAAACATAAAAGCTATGAATACTAGATGAAAGATGGAAGAATTAATGAATTCCGTGCTCCGTTTGTGTTTCTAAGCCTTTGTCACCTTCAAAATTGACCAACCCCTTACAATCACGTTTAGGAGGTATTTATAGGTTAGGGTCGGAGTTCCCAAGTCCAAATCTAAGTGGAAAATATTTAATGCATGGGCTGGAAAAGGGACCACGTCTTAGAGCTCGCGAGGCCTGGCTTGTAGCGCGCCCCAGAGCTCGCGGCGCCCACTCTAACGTGAGATGGACCTCGCCTAAAGCCAGGTGTCTATTGGGCCCGCGCCTGGTTCTGGTCCTTGTCCGATTTTTGCCTTTTCGTGCTGTTTTTGTGTAGTTTTTGACATCCTTGTGTGCAACCTTCTCTCGTTTTATTGTTTCAACGATCCTACATATAAAAACAACATAATTAATCCCAAACGTCACACATATTATATTAAAACACCAAAATATAAAGCAAGTAATACACTACAAATATATATGTATAGCCCATTATTATGCTATAACTTCAATGTAGTGTTCCCCTATAGTAAAACGAAGCGTAAATCTATAATTTGTTTCCATGGTATCAAGTTTCTTCATATGTACCTAATATGACTAAAATAGGATTAACTCAATCATTTATCAAGTGAACTTATTACCCTTTTTCAAATATGTTAGATTCTAAAGAATCATTAACTTTTCAAAGTTCACAAAACAAAGCCATCATACAAATTTTACTTTTTAAAATTACCATAAAATTCATCTATCCAATATGAATTTACCTTGTTTTGAATTACATAGGGAAAAGGACATCACATCACTTTAGGGCAATTGATAAACCAAACTGAAAAAATGTAATTGGGTTATTGATATCAAATTATTGGGTAAACAATTGAAAATAATTTAGTATTACTTAACTACGTCACTTTGTGCAATTTTTCTAACGGTTTAGTCTATTAAATCAATAAGCTTTATTAAAATTGTATTTTTAGACCTTAGTTTGATTCTCATTATTTTTCACGAGCTGCTGCCTCACTCTTCAATTCCCAGAGACCTTTGGTAATTTGTTTTCCATCAATAGGAGTTTCTTTTCATTTTTTTTGTATATTAGGATTCTAACACTGAACGTTGGTAACTAATGCCTCACGCCATTTGAAAATCGGATAACATGTTTGATAAAAATGGATTTGAACTTGTATCATTTAATATTTAGAAAACAACATAAGACCAACTTGGGCTAAACGTACGCCTCATTTATTTTTATTAAGATTAAAATATTTGAATTTAAATTCACATCTAAATATCATTATGTGTATTAAGACTAAAATGTCTGAATCTGAATATACATCTGAATATTAAGATCTGAATACCGAATAATTGAGAATGTTTGCTTACTCTATATCTTAATGTATAAAATTTGTCGTTATTTAAAAAGTAATAAGTATAAAGTCAAATCAAATAGTACTAATTAATCTAATACTATATTAATTATTTTATTTTAAAAAAAAGCTATATGATAGTTAACAATGGTGATGACTGAAAGTGGTGATTATGGGTACCGACTAGGTAGTAGCCGGTGATGGTATTGGTTGATGATGGTGATTATGAGTAGTAGATGGTAGATGACAGAAATAGTTAGCGATGGTGCTTGATGGTGGTTGTCACGACCCCAAACCGCCGCGGTCGTGATGGCCCCTATCACAGTACTAGGCTAGCTTATTCGACTTTTACAACATAAAAAGGTCTTTTTCTTAATTCATTTACTAATCAGATATTATCACAAATCTTTCGTTTAAATATTTCAGAACAAGCTGGAAAATATGCAAAACATTAAACACTGCCCGATCCCGGTGTCACTAGTCATGAGCTGCTAAAATACAATCTGATACTGTCTACTCAATACAAGATGAGTCTGATAAAAATAAATACTAAAGATAGGAAGGAGAAGGGCAGGGCTGCGGACGCCATGCAGCTACCTTGCTAACTCCGGAAATGCTCGGGAAGAAGAAACAACTCTCACTCGGATGCTCTGGCACTTGGATATGCACACAAGGTGCAGGGAGTAACGTGAGTACGCCAACTCAGTAAGTAACAATCATAAATAAAGGCTGAGTGCAGTGACGAGCATTTAAAATCATGTACATATCATAACATAAAAACCTCAGCGGGAATAACAAGATCAAATCAGTAATTAAATTTTGAACATCTAGTAAAAACTCCAGTTTCAATGAAAGTCATTAAAACATTTGTTCAACATTTTTCAATAGAGACTCAGTACAAAGAAGAGTGAAAACAGTATTTTTATAAAACAAGCCCCTCGGCAAAGTATCACTCATGTATATATAGCCCCTCGGGCAAGCCTCTCAGTCACTGGTGACTCAACTCTCATCAATCAACACTCACACTCAGCACTCACGCTCAATAGATATCTTATAATAACCGCTGCGGCGTGCAGCCCGATCCATAAATATATAGTTGACTGCGCTCACTTGGGGTATGCAGACTCCGGAGGGGCTCCTACATCCCAAGCGCTATATCGCTGTGGCGTGCAGCCCGATCCAACATATCGTTGCAGCGTACAGCCTGATCCCCTATATATATATATATATATATATATATATATATATATATATATATATATATATATATAACTTGGGTTTAGATTTTCCACCTCTTAAACAAACGTTCGTCCACGAGCGGGTTTAGATTCATACCTAAAGTGCCGAATAAGTGTGGATATCTGCTCCGCATGTCCTCCTCGACTGGTTGGCCCCTCCACTGGACCTTTACTGCAGAAACTCTCTGGACCTCAACTGGCGCTCCTGCCTATCAATAATTGCAACTGGCTCCTCCTCGTAGCTCAATCTCTCGTCTAGCTGAATAGTGCTAAAGTCTAACACATGAGACCAGTCGGCGTGATACCTCCGAATCATAGACACATGAAAAACTAGATGGACTCCCGATAAGCTGGGAGGTAAAGCAAGCTCATATGACACCTCCCCAACTCGCTTCAACACCTCAAATGGGCCAATAAACCTTGGGCTCAACTTGCTCTTCTTCCCGAATCTCATGACACTCTTCATCGGTGAGACTTTCAAGAGGACCTTCTCGCCGACCATGAATGATAGATCACGCACCTTCTGATCCGCGTAACTCTTCTGTCTAGACTGTGCTGTGCGAAGTCTTTCTTGAATCAACTTCACCTTGTCCAAGGCATCTTTTACCAGATCTGTACCATACAACTTAGCCTCTCAGGGCTCAAACCACCCGACAGGAGAACGACATCGCCGACCGTATAAAGCTTCGAATGGGGCCATCTCAATGCTGGACTGATAACTATTGTTGTAAGCAAACTCGGCCAAAGGTAAGAACTAATCCCACTGTCCTCCAAAGTCAATCACACATGCCCTAAGCATGTCCTCCAGAATCTGAACTGTCTGCTCCGACTGTCCCTCGGTCTGAGGATGAAATGCTGTACTGAGCTCCACGCAGGTTTCCAACTCACACTGAACAGCTCTCCAGAAATGGGAAGTGAACTGAGGGCCTCTATCTGATACGATAGAAACAGGCACACCGTGCAACCGGACTATCTCCCGAATGTAAATCTGAGCCAACATCTCTGAAGTATAAGTAGTCACAATCGGAATGAAGTGTGCCGACTTGGTCAACCTGTCAATAATAACCCACACTGCATCAAACTTCCGCAAGGTCCGGGGCAAGCCAACTGCGAAGTCTGTAGTAATGCGCTCCCACTTCCACTCAGGGATAGGCATCTGCTGAAGTAGGCCACCTGGCCTCTAGTGTTCATACTTAACCTGCTGGCAATTCAAACACTTAACCACATACTCAACTATGTCTTTCTTCATCTATCGCCACCAATATTGCTGTCTCAGGTCACGATACATCTTCGTAGCACCTGGGTGAATAGAATACTGCAAACTATGTGCCTCTGCTAGAATCCTCCCTCAAGCCATCAACATTAGGAACACATAGGCTACCCTTGAGTCGCAGGACACCATCCTCGCCAATAGAAACCTCCTTGGCACTACCCTATAGCACTGCCTCTCTGAGAACTGCCAGATGCGGATCATCAAACTACCAGGCCTTGATCTCCCCCAATAATGAAGATTGAGCAATAACACACGCAAGGACTAGGCTGGGCTCCGAAATATCCAACCTCATAAGTCTATTAGCCAAGGACTGAATGTCCAAGGCTAGTGGCCTCTCCTCGGCTGGAATGAATGCCAAGCTACCCATACTCTCTGCTTTCCTGCTTAATGTATCCGCGACCACATTTGCCTTGCCAGATGATAAAGAATGGTGATGTCATTATCCTTCAGTAGCTCAAGCCATCTACGCTGCCTCATGTTGAGATTCCTCTGCTTGAACAAGTGCTGTTAGCTGCGATGATCAGTGTAAACCTCACATGATGCCCAATGCAGATAATGCCTCCATATCTTAAGATCATGAACAATCGCCGCGAACTCTAGATCGTGCACAGGATAATTCTTCTCATGAATCTTCAGCTGACGGGAGGCATATGCAATAACACGCCCCTCCTGCATCACTACACAACCCAAGCCAATGCGTGAAGCGTCGCAATATACCGTATACATCTCTGAATCGGAAGGCAACACAAGAACTGGTGCTATAGTCAAAGCCATCTTGAGCTTCTGAAAGCTCGCCTCACAATCATCGGACCAGTTAAAAGGAGCACCCTTCTGGGTCAATCTACTCAGAGGTGATGCAATAGATGAAAAGCCCTGCACGAATCGTCGGTAATAACCTGCTAACCCCAGGAAACTCCTGATCTCGGTCACTGAAGTAGGACGTGGCCAACTCTGAACTGCCTCAATCTTCTTGGGATCCACCTTAATACCCTCTCCAGACACAATATGCCCCAAGAATGCCACTGACTCCATCCAAAACTCATACTTGGAGAACTTAGCATATAGCTTCTGCTCTCGCAAGGTCTGAAGCACTACTCTCAAATGCTGCTCGTGCTCCCCCAGGCTACGTGAGTATATCAAGATGTCGTCAATAAAGACGATGAAATCAATATAAGGTCTGAACATCAAGTCCATAAATGCCGCTGGGTCATTAGTCAAGCCAAAGGACATTACCAGAAACTCGTAATGACCATATCTAGTACGGAAAGCAGTCTTCGGAACATTTGAGTCCCGAATCTTCAACTGATGGTATCCTGATCTCAAGTCAATCTTAGAGAACACCCTAGCACCCTGCAACTGGTCGAACAAATCATCAATGCGCGGCAACAAGTACTTGTTCTTGATGGTAACCTTGTTCAAATGGTAACCTTGTTCACATCCGCATGGTCCCATCCTTCTTCTTTACAAACAACACTGGCGCACCCCAAGGTGACACACTCGGTCTAATAAACCCATTTGCTAACAACTCCTCAAGCTGCTCCTTCAACTATTTCAACTCTTTCGGAGCCATACGGTACGATGGGATAGATATAGGCTGGGTACCTGGAGCCAAATCAATACAGAAATCAATATCACGATCCGGTGGTATGCCAGGTAGGTCAGAAGCAAACACGTCGGCGAACTCCCAGACTACTGGAACTGAATCAATCGTCGAAGACTCCGCGGTGGTGTCTCGAACATAAGCTAGATAAGCCAAACACCCCTTCTCGACCATACATCGAGCCTTCAAGAAACAAATAACCCGACTAGATGTATCAACTGTGGAACCGTTCCACTCCAACCTAGGCAACCCTGGCATTGCTAATGTAATAGTCTTGGCATGGCAATCTAGGACGGCGTGATATGGAGATAACCAATCCATGCCCAGGATGACCTCAAAGTCGATCATATCAAGCAACTGGAGATCTGCTCTAGTCTCGAAACCACAGAATGTGACCACACAGGACCGGTAGATCCGATCCACAACCACAGATTCGCCCACAGGGGTGGACACATGAACAGGAGTGCGCAAAGGCTCACAAAGAATAATCAGGAAACGGGCAAACAGAGATGACACATATGAATAGGTAGACCTTGGATCAAATAACATTGAAGCATCCCTACCGCAGACGGAAATAGTACATGTGATAACGACATCTGAGGCTAATGCATCTAGTCTGGCCGGAAGAGCATAGAATCTGGCGGGAGCGCTGGCTGGCTGGCCTCCCCCTGGCTAAGCAGTAGCTGGCTGACCCCTCCCAGTCTGGCCTCCACCTCTAGGACGGCCTCTACCTATCTGTCCCCCGCCTCTCGGCCGCTGGGCAACCGGTGCTGAAACCATGGGCTGGTGACCCTGCTGAACTGCCTTGCCCCGAAGTCTGGGGCAGGTCCTCTTCATGTGACCCGGATCTCCACACTCGTAACAACCTCTAGGCACCATGGCCTACTGTTTGGAAGCTTGGCCCTGATGGCCCGAATACCTACCGAAGAAACTCTGTATAGCTGGTGGACAGTAAAAACTATCTGGCATAGCACTGAAATAGGAACCGGAAGAACCCTGGGGACCTGAATACCCACTGGAGGAACCCTGAATAGCTGGCGGGCGATAAGAACCCTCTGGCATGGCGCTGAAATAGGGGTGCACTGGAGCACCTCGAGCAGGTGGTGGTGCGGAATATGGGGGCCTGCTAGGTTGACCCCTCCCAAACTGACCTCTACCCCTAGCCGGGGCACCTCTAAACTCTCTAAAAAATCTATCCTTCTTGTCCTGCTGCATCTGCTCCCTACCCCTCAGACGGTAGCCCTCAATCCTCCGAGCGATTTCTACCACTAGCTGATAAGGAATCCCCATCTCCACCTCTCGGGCCATATTAGCCCTAATGCCAGAATGCAACCCTGCAACAAACCTTCGCACCCTCTCTGCGTCATTAGGATGTATCATCAGTGCATGGCAGGATAACTCAGAAAACCTCGCCTCATAGTCGGTCACGGACATCTGACCCTGCTCCAATTGCTCAAACCGGTATCATAGCTCTTCCCTCTCAGAGGGTGGGATATACTTGTCCAGGAATAACTGTGAACTGACCCCAAGTGATGGGAGGAGAACCTGCTGGTCTGCCATGAACATACGACTGCCACCATCTACGGGCCTTGCCCTCCAACTGGAAAGTAGTGAAGTCAACCCCATGCGACTCCAATATCCTCATGTTGTGCAGTCTGTCCCTGCACCTATCAATGAAGTCCTGGGTATCCTCATGACGCTCCCCCCCGAAGACAGGAGGGTGTAGCCTGGTCCATCTGTCTAATAACTTCTGCGGATCTCCATCCGTAGCTGGTCTAGGCTCAGGCGCTACTACAGCAACTGGCTGAGCCCCATCCGCGGGTAGTGCACCCGGAGTCTGATACACTGCAGCTGCATGACCAGGAGCCTGAGCAGTAGGGGTCTGTGCTCCCCCTCCTGCCTGTGATGTGTCTGGATCCGCTGGAAATAAACCAGCCTGAGTCATGGTGTCCATAAACCGCAGCATACGGCCCATGACCTCTTGGAAACCCGGTGCTGTCATGAAGTCTGCCGGGGTAGGCTCAGCTGCGGGCACCTCGCCCTGCTCCTCAATGATAGGATCTCCCGCAGGATCCGCTGGTGGTGCTCTGGAATAGCTCTGGGACGCCCTCATCCCCTACCTCGGGTCGGTGCCTGATCACGGCTGTCTCAACACTACATAATGGCAGGAAGAGTGGGTAGCAATAACTAATACCTGAATAGTGGATCGAGGTCGAATTTCCACAGGGAGCTTGGAATGGAGTTGTATTGCCTGTTTAGTTTAGAATTGCGTTTGTACTTCTAATTGCACTCCTAACATTTTTGGGGGTTTTTATATTTAAAACTACTATTGTAATCTAAGGATTAAAGCTAAAGTATGCTAAGGAAATATTGCTAAGTTGTGCTTAATATAGGAAAAAGGCACTAGGGTTGTGACACTACCTAGGTGGCTAGCTAACGGGTAGAAGCTACTAAGGGGAGATTGATAAATCTGGGTTTAGTGCTATAACCGTTACACAATTGCACTCATTCTCACACCTCTCGGTAGAGAGAACGATTTTGCCCAATTGACTCTCTCGGGACCAATTGGGTAGGCCAATTAGACCGGGCAACTAGGGCTCAAGTAGGGTAGTTACTCTTTCGAGGTTTAACCCGTTAATTGGGACTACCATTCTCATGGGTCCATCCCAATTCCTTGTTGGGTTAACTTTTAGGGTCATATGACTCTCTTTCTCAAGAAGAGTTAGACGCACTAAGCTTGAATTCATGTTTGCAACCACAAATTCTAGATTGAAACACAAAATCAACCCAAATAACAAATACCCAATCTCAATCTCACCCTAGAATGCAACACCCATTAACTACCCACACTAGGGTTGAGCCACAACCCTAGATAATGGGTTTAGCTAGACATCATTAAAGAAGAAACAGTAGAAATAGATGATGAAATGAACATAATAATTGATTACTACTTAAAATCTATGATATTCAAGAGCACAAATGCCAAAATAGGCTACAAAATACTTCTCACCAGCGCAGCTCTTGTTCAGCAGCTAAAACATAACCTAAAAATGTTAAAAAGATCTATTTATACCGAGCTAGAAAATCTGGACAAAAATGCCCCTGCGGGGTAGGCGCGGACCGCGCAAAAAGGGAGTGCGACCGCGTTGGCTCTTGGACTCTTTAACTCTGTTCTCTGAAGTTGGGACCGCGGACCGCGCAGACATGTAGCGCGGCCGCGTTTCAAGACAGGCGCGGACCGCGTATAAATGGAGCGCGGCCGCGTGGCAGTACTTTGGCAAAAACACCATCTCTCTGAATCTCATCTTCGCGGACCACGTAAAAAGGAGCGCGGACCGCGCAGGATGCCCTTGAATGAACCAGTCTCTGAATCTCCTAGCGCGGCCGCGTGGCAAAACAGTGCGGTCCGCGCTAGGTCTTCTTGTTCCCCACTTCAATTGGTCTTTGACACTTGGCAAGTTTCACTCCGTTTTGAGCCGATCTTTGATATTTGTCATCTTGTCGCTCAAACCTGCAATCAAGCGCAACTTGTAAGCATTTTGGGATTATTTTGTGGCAATTCATAACAAAAGCAATAGCAAGTAGGGGTATAGTCATGTTAAAATCCTAACTTATCAGTGCCCTCCCCCGGCCTCTAGCAACGGGGGGAGAAGCTCCTCCCGGGTTTGGAACATCAGCCGTGTGTGTCCTCACCATCTGTGAGAGAATAGAAGAGGGAAATTTAGTATACTAACCACTGCACTATAGGATATTAAGAAAGAGTAGTTTCCTAATACCCTATAGCCTCTCGAAGATAAATACAGACGTCTCCGTACCGATTCACAAGACTCTACTAGGTTTGCCCATTACTTGTGAGACCTACGTGAATCTAGTGCTCTGATACCATGTTGTCACGATCCAATCACTACAGGTCGTGATGGCGCCCAACGTCGTTATCAGGCAAGCCAACGCAGAAATATTAGTGAGTTCAAATTTTACTTTACTAAAACAGTTACAGCAATTCCTTAATTTGAATTTAAAACAGGTGAAAATTAGCAACGTAAGTTAATAATTATACAATCTCAAAAGAATAGTCTACCAATGTGTGTGCCAAGACCTAGTGTCACAAGTATGTGGGTCATCTAGTAGAATATACAAAAGAATAAATCTACCCTTCTGTCTGAACTAGAATAGACAGCCAAAAGTACAAAGAGACTCCAACATGCGGCTGAACGGCATAGTGAAGGAGAAGCTCACCGTGGAATCTCGGACTACGATCAAGTATGCGCACCAGACTGGTAACCAGATGTACCTGCCTCAGATCCTGTACAATTAAGTACAGAAGCGTAGTATGAGTATATAAACAATATGTACCCAGTAAGTATCCCGTCTAATCTCGAAGAAGTAGAGACGAGAGGTCGACTTGACACTTACTAGGGTCAATTAATATATAGGAAAGTGTTATACTAAGCATGATGTCACAAATAAATAACAATTTATAGCAAGAAGTGATAGGTCATTCCCTAGATAATATCACAGTTATCCATTTACATTTCAGGGCATTTAACAAGAGTTTAATTCACAGAAAAACACCGAGCAAGAAGCATGCGCAAATAGTGCCGAGGTCGTACGGCACGATCCAACATAAAAATAAAGTGTGCACTGCTGGAGGGTTGAACGACGCGAACCATAGATGCATCTATTACCCCGCTCGCGAATCATTCGTGTGACGTGGTCAATATAATTAAACACAACAATAGTCAAACAGGGATATATAAGGGAAACAATTCTTCAAAAAATGTCAATTTCTCTTTAAAAGGCCAAGGAAGTGAAGTTCCTCTTGTTAATTTCATTTAGCACATTCAACATGATTTAAGCAATCCAAATTGGTCATAAAGTTACAAGAATATCACATAAAGCATGATTTTGGGTCCTAGACTACCCGGACTTAAGCATATTAGTGGCTACGCACGGACTCTCGTCACCTAGTGCGTACGTAGCCCCCGCATTTAGTGGCAAATTATTCAATGATTTCACCTATGGGGACAACTCCCTCTTACAAGATTAGAAAGGAGACTCACCTCGCTTCAAAGCGTACTTCCAATATCAAGAACGTGCTCAAACCCTCAATTTGGAGCCGAACGATCCAAAACTAATTAAACGAGGTAGGAAGTAGTCAATACAAGCTCAAGAGTTCGCATTTTAACTACTAAAGTAATTTCCCAACCTTAAACACAAGTTTCCTAAAATCCAACCCCGGGCCCACGTACCCGGATTCCGATATTTTTTGAAGAAAGTTGTTCTTTATAACCTAAGGATCAATAATATATGATTTCTACTTCATTCCATAACAATTTCGTGGTAAAATCTAATTTTTATCAAAACCCTAGGTTTTGCTCTAATCCCATGATTTTTCCCTAATCTTTGTGTGTTAATCTACCCAAGACTCAAGTATTAAACTCAAAATAAGTAGGATGAACTTACCTCAAGATGCTAGGTGGAATTTCTCTCTTTGAAAGCTCCCAAATCGTCCAAACAATGGTGGAAATGTGTCAAAAATGGCTAACACCCGCAACAAATGAAGGTCACTGCTTCAATGATTTCCGCATCTGTGGTCCTAGGCCGCACCTGCACCCACCGTATCTGTGGAAAGGTGTCCGCTTCTGCGGAATTTCAACTGGGCCGCTGGGCCGCTTCTGCGAGGGACAAGCTGCTTTTGCAGCTCCGCTTCTGCAGAAAATTAGTCGCTTCTGCGGCTTTGGGCTTGGCCTGGCTTGGCCGCTTCTGCGAGAGAACGACAGCATCTGCGGTCTCGCACCTACGGCTGGCCAACCGCAGATGCGGTTATGACAGAAGACTGGAGCTTCAGCTCCTTTCCAAATTTTCCAACTTCACTCGAGCCTCGTCTGATTGACGCTCGGGCCCCCTGGGCCTCGCCCGAACATACCGACAAGTTTGAAATCCTCAAACGAACTCGCTCGAACCCTCGGAACGCCCGAAACAATGCTAAATCTAAGAATCACCCCCTAAAACCAATTGAATCAAACTTATGAACTTCAAGTTCTTCAATTACTTCAAATGAGACGAAACACCCTTACGCTACTCGGATTGACACCAAATTTTGCGTGCAAGTCTTAAATGGCCATACGGAACTATTCCCGATCTCGAAAATCCGTTCGGACCTCGATAACACAAAAACCTGCTCCAAACCAAATATTTAAGAACTTCAAAATCCATAAGGAATCAACTTTCACTATTAGGCACCGAAACGCTCTCGGGTCATCCAAAACCCGATCGGGACATACACCCAAGTCCGAAATCATCATACGAACCTGTTGGAATCCTCAAATCCGGATTCCGAGGTCATTTGCTCAAACGTTGACCTAAGTCAAACTTGGCCTTTTAGGCCAACCTTAAGGAACCAAGTGTTCCGATTTCAACCCAAACTCTTCCAATTCCCGAACCAACCATCCCCGCAAGTCATAAATCAGTAAAAGCAAGTACAAGACGTCTTATTTAGGGGAACGGGGTTCTAAATAGCAAAATGACCAGTCGGGTCGTTACAAAGTCATATATCATCATTCAAACTTATACCAACCTTCGAAACACTCAAAACAACATCGAAACACCAAATCATCCTCAGATTTAAGCCTAAGGATTTCCAAACTTCCGAATTCCGCAAATGATGCAAAAAGCCTATCAAACCTCATCTGAATGACCTGAAATTTTGCACACACCTCACAAATGACACAACGAACCTATTCCAATTTCCGGAATCCCATTCTGACCTTGATATCAAGATTTCCACTGCCGACCAGAAAATGCCAAATTTCCAATTTCGCCAGTTCAATCCTAAATCTACCACTGACCTCCAAATTACATTCCGAACACGCTCCTAAGTCCAAAATCACCTAACGAAGCTATCCGAACCATCAGAATTCACATCCGAGACCTTCTACACATAAGTCAACGTCCGATTGACTTTTTCCAACTTATGCTCCTAAATTAGAGACTAAGTGTCTCGTTTCACTCCAAGACCACTCCGAACACAGAACCACCAATACGATATGATGAAATATAGCTAAACAACACAATAAGAAACAGAAATGGGGAAAGCAGGGTTGTAACTCATGAAACGACCGGCCGGGTCATTACATCCTCTCCCTCTTAAACAAACATTCGTCCACGAACGAGTCAAGAAACATACCTGAAGCCTCAAGAAGGTGTGGATATCTGCTCTGCATCTCCCGCTCGGTCTCCCAAGTAGCCTCCTCTACTGGCCGGCCTCTCCACTGCACTTTCACTAAATCAATATCCTTTAATCTCAACTTGCGGGTCTGCCGCTCCAAAATAGCCACTGGCTCCACATCATAAGTCAAATCTCCGTCTAATTGAACCGTGCTGAAATCCAAAACATGAGATGGGTCGCCAATATACTTCTGAAGCATAGAAACATGAAATACCGGATGCACACTCGACAAGCTAGGTGGCAAAGCAAGCTCATAAGCCACCTCCCCAATCCTCCGAAGCACCTCAAAAGGCCCAATGAACTGAGGACTCAATTTACCTTTCTTCCCAAATCTCATAACACCCTTATAGGTGATACCTTCAGTAGAACCTTCTCCCAACCATATAAGACACATCACGAACCTTCCTGTCAGCATAACTCTTCTGTCTCGATTGCGCTGTACGAAGCCGCTCCTAAATCACTTTCACCTTGTCCAAAGCATCTTGTACCAAGTCTGTACCCAAAAGCCTAGCCTCGCCCAGCTCAAACCAACCTACTGGAGATCTACACCATCTCTCATATAAAGCCTCATATGGAGCCATCTGAATACTCGACTGATAACTGTTGTTATATGCAAACTCTGCGAGCGATAGAAACTGATCCCATGAACCTCCAAAATCAATGACACAAGCATGCAACATGTCCTCCAATATTTGAATAGTGCGCTCGGACTGCCCGTCCGTTTAAGGGTGAAAAGTTGTGCTCATCTCAACCTGAGTACCCAACTCTCGCTGCACGGCCCTCCAAAACTGCGATGTAACCTAAGTACCTCTATCTGAAATGATGGAAACTAGGACACCATGCAGGCGAACAATCTCTCTGATATAAATCTCAGCTAACTGCTCTGAAGAATAGGCAGTACACATAGGAATGAAGTGCGCGGACTTGGTCAGCCGATCCACAATCACCCAAATATCATCGAACTTCTTCAAAGTCCGTGAGATCCCAACTACAAAATCCTTGGTGATCCGCTCCCACTTCCACCCTGGAATATCTATCTGCTGAAGCAAGCCACCCGGTCTCTGATGCTCATATTTCACCTGCTAATAATTTAGACACCGAGCTACAAATCCCACTATATCTTTCTTCATTCTCCTCTACCAGTAGTGCGGTCTCAAACCCTGGTACATCTTCGCGGCAACCGGATGGATGGAATACCGTGAGCTATGGTCCTCCTCCAGAATCAACTCCCGAAGCGCATCTACATTGGGCACACATATCCGGCCTTGCATCCTCTATACTCCATCATCACCAATAGTCACATCTCGGGCATCGTCGTGCTGAACTCTGTCCTTGAGGGCAAGCAAATGAGGATCATCATACTGGCGCTCTCTGATGCGATCAAACAAGGAAGACCGAGAAACCACACAAGCTAAGACCCGATTGGGCTCCGAAATATCATACCTCACAAACCGATTGGCCAAGGCCTGAACATCAACTGCAAGAGGTCTCTCCCCAACAGGAATATATGCCAAACTGCCCATACTCACCGCCTTCCTACTCAAAGCATCGGCCACTACATTGGCCTTCCCCGGATGGTATGAAATAGTAATATCATAGTCCTTTAGCAGCTCCAACCATCTTCGCTGCCTCAAATTGAGATCTTTCTGCTTGAACAAGTGTTGGAGGCTACGATGATCAGTGAACACCTCACAAGACACTCCATAGAGATAATTCCTGCAAATCTTCAACGGGTGGACAATGGCAGCCAACTCCAAATCGTGAACAGGGTAGTTCTTCTCATGGGGCTTCAATTGACGAGAAGCATAAGCAATCACTCTACCCTCTTGCATCAACACACACCCAATACCAACTCTAGAAGCATCACAATATACTGTATATGAACCTGAAGCTGATGGCAATACTAATACTGGAGCTGTGGTCAAGGCAGTCTTGAGCTTTTGGAAGCTCGCCTCACACTCCTCCGACCACCTGAATGGAGCACCCTTTTGAGTTAATTTGGTCAAGGGTGATGCAATAGATGAAAATCCTTGAATGAACCGATGGTAATAACCCGCCAAACCAAGAAAGCTGCGAATCTCCGTAGCTGAGGACGGTCAGGGCCAATTCTGAACTGCCTCTATCTTCTTCGGATCAACCTGAATACCCTCACTGGACACCACGTGCCCCAAGAAAGCCACCGAACTGAGCAAAAACTCACACTTGGAGAACTTTGCATAAAGCTTCTCCTCCCTCAACCGCTGCAATACAACTCTCAAATGCTCGGCATGATCTTCTTGACTACGCGAGTATACTTTCATATCATCAATGAATACAATAACAAACGAGTTGAGATAGGGCCGAAACACGCTGTTCATTAAATGCATGAACACTGCTGGGGTATTGGTCAGCCCAAAATACATCACAAGGAACTCATAATGACCATATCGGGTCCTGAAAGCCGTCTTAAGAATATCCGAGTCCCTGATCTTCAACTGGTGGTACCCGGACCTGAGATTAATCTTGGAGAACACCCTCTGTTTAACCAAAAAAATAAGAATTTCGGTCAAAGCTTGCTATTAGAAGAAGACGGGTTACTGATAATCAAATAAAAATAAGAATAATTAATATGAATAGTTACAAGATAGAAAGCAAAGTAAATCAGTGTACTCCAATAGTGTTTCATGTCCTTACAAATGGTTATTCCTCACCTTTTATAGCTATTTCTAAGTAATACGTTTCTTTTCTCCCATAATGGAGTTATTATGGGCAATTAATGACATTTAATGTAACGTTATAATTAGCAATCGTAATTGTTCAGTACAGATTCTATAACATTTCCCGTAGTTAATGCTCATTAACTACCAATAATACGTATTTATCCTTTTTTGCTATCTAGGTTCATTCCTCTGACGCTTTTCCAAATTATCAAGAGGTTCGAGCACCTATCCCTTCTATTTTTCTTGAACCTCTTCTCGTGTTTGTTAAAGCTCGTGCCTCTTTAACTATTCTTTGCCAGCTGTCATTCTTTTACTGATCCACATGTTATGACATATCATCACATAATAAATTCAATATACTAACTTGAATTTTCTCAATACAGATAGCCCCCCCCCCCCACTTGCCATTTATTCAACAATAGAATATTTGATCTTCATTAAAGCGGGATTTTTTGCCGCCATTATACCTTTTCCAGAATTGACGTTTCATATGTCACTTCCATTTAATTCTCGTGACACGTGGCATCTTCTAATCGGATCTGCAATTCTTCAGCGTCTTTTAGGGCTTTATTGCGGCTTCATCAATTACGAAGTGACAGTTTCCATCATGGCGTTTCCATCATTACACCTTTTCCTTGACGGTTGCTTCTGAGTATAAATATAGCTTTCGTTTTTGTCTTTCTCATAAAAAGTTACCTTTCTTAGAATATTCATTCTTGTTTTCTTCCTCGTTCAGCCATGTCTTCTTCAAACCCTAATCCTCGAAGAGTCCCCATTGTTGATGAACTTTCCCTTGCTCCTGTTAGAAGCAGAAGAGGGGGAAGATTGCGTAGTTTAGGGTCTTCATCTACACGAGGTGTTTCTTTACCTCCATCGAGTTCCACCCCTCCTTCTAGAACTAGGGGTTCTCTTTCACATAGATCTTCTTCTAGAAATAAAGACTCTAGTGAACCAGTTCGTGAACCTTTAGTTGATGAAATTATCCCTTCTGAACTATCTTTTTACTTTGATAGAGAATCAATTAGGAATCAAGTTTCTTCTATGTCTTCTTTGGATCGTGTTGACGTTTACCCTTCTCAGATTATTGAAGGTTTAACCTCTGTTGTCCGTAAGGATTGACATTGGAGCCCTGACTTCCCTATCATAATTCCTAATGCAAACCAAAGAATTACATCTTACATGACCGGATTTTCTTTTGTGTATACATATCCCTTTACACTGAATTTCAAACCCCCATGATCCTGTTATTATTGAGTTCTGCCGTTTTTTCAACGTTCGTCTGGGACAAATTGGCCCCGTTGTGTGGAGGGTTGTTGCTTGTCTAAGGCACTTAGCAAGGTTGGCTAATTTGCCTTTCACTTTCTATTATCTGATTCACCTCTATTCCCCTAAGCTTTTCCGCCATGGGATCTTTACTTTAGTGGCGAGGAGTAAGAGAGTGCTAGTTAGCCCTGAAGATGATAAGGATCGTGGCAGGTATGCCAGATTTGTTGGTGCTCCTACTGTAGGTTTAGTAGGTGAAGAAAATGTACCATTCCCTGAAAAGTGGAATTTTGCACGTGAGTTTTAATCTTGCAACTTTCTTTCTTTTTTCCTTCTGAAGGGATTTATTTTTCCCGCTGCTGTTTAACTTTCTCCTTTTTCAGCAACCATGGGAACTGTTGACAAGATTCCCAATTTCTGTGGCTGGATAGAAAAGTTATTGACTTTTGCGCTTATGGAAGGCAGATCTTGGAAAAACCTTTCACACAGGTTTGGTTGGAAGGTCAAAACTCATGGTAAATACTTTACTCTCTTTCTTTTTATGTTTTTGTTCATCTTTCCTTTAGAATTTATTTGACCCTTCTTTTATCAGGGTTCCCCATACGTGGGGTAAGTGCCGATGCAATCGCGACTTCCAGAGTTTCTTTGGAAAGAGCTCAAGAGATATTCTTGAGTTCTTCATCGAAAAGGAAAGCTGATGCGACCCAAGATTCTAAGGAGGAAGAGGAACGGAATGGAAGTTCCTTGGTTAAAAGGCCACAGGCCAGAAGACGCATCTTGTCAGACGATGAAGCGACTCCTCCCCGTTCTGTTCTCGTGATCGAGCCTGTTGGTGCTACATTGGTGAGTTCTGATGATGATACTCCTGTGGCAGCTCGTGACTCCAATGAACAACTTTTTTCTCGTGGGTTTGATAGTGAGAATTTGGATTTGGTTTCTGATGAAGTGCCTCTTGCCTCTTTTACCATGTCTATCCCTGTGGTGTGTTCTTTGCCAGTTGTTACTGCTACTGTTTCTGCTCCGCCCCAAGCTGTTATGACTTCTTCTTCAGTCCCCACTATCACCATTCCTCGTACTGAGGTTGGTTCTTGAAGTGGAAGTGGACGGATGAAGCAGATTACAATTGAGGTCCCTACCGATGGTAATCTTTTGAAAAAATCAAGTCGGGCTGACGTATGGTTAAAACCCTTGATTGGTCCAGTCGAAAAGTCCAAGCTAGAAAGTCATAGTTCTTTGACTTGGATGAATGATATTGTGCAATCATCACTGAAGGTATTTGCTGCTTTTTTTTTACGCTTTATTCAATTCTCCTTTCACTAAGGTTCTTACCCCTTTCTTCTTTTTTAGATCAATCTCATTGGTACAGAGATGATGAAGAGGGTTTCTCATACGGAGCAGTTAATGCATGACTATCAAATTGAAGCAGACAATTGGAAAGAACAGTATGAAAGTCTTCAGCTGGAGATGGAAGTGTTAGAAAAGAGCAGGCGTACCTTAGAGCAACAGTTGAAGGTCTTGATTTCAGTGTTAGCAGTTGAAAAGGCTTCTTCCAATCAGGCTGACAAGGACAAAAGTCTCCTTGAGGCATCATTTTCCGAGCAACTCTCCAAAGCCAGTGAAGAGATTAGAGGATTGAAGGCCTTGATGAATGAAAAAGAAGTTTATGCAGGTGAACTTGTTCAGACACTTACCCAGACCTAAGAAGACCTTCGTGTGTCTTCTGATAAGGTCAGATTTTTGGAAAGTTCACTTGCACCTTTGCGGTCTTCTTATGATTCTGCTTTGGCTGAGAAGGAAGAGCTCAAGAATGAGATTGACCAATGGGAAAGAGATTACGAGGCTCTTGAGGACAAAACTGCTATTGAAGTGAGTTGGGTTGTTTTAAACACACGCCATGATACCCTTGTGGAGGTTAGCCAAGAGGGTTTTAACTTGAATGATGAATTGGCTAAGATAAAGAAAACAATTGAGAAAACTTAGCAAGAACAAAGTTTTCCTTCACCCATGGCTAATACTCCTGAGCATATCGAAGCTAATATAGCTACGGTGGATCTCCCAGCTCCTTCAAATCAAATCGAGCCTTCTGTTATTGATAATGCTACTTTAGACTCTTCTTCCGCTCCAAAGGGAAAGTTTATGAAGTTTAACTTTTTTTTCTTGGTGATTTTACCCCTGGTCCCATTTGGGGGTTATGTTTTTGAAAATTACAAGTCCCCAGGTCTTTTCGGGGCATTTTGTAAAAAGTGACAATTAGTTTAAGACTAAGTTCATACTTAGTTCTAATCTTAATATTATAAAGTTTTCGTTTCAACTTAATTATTTTGAGCTTCTGTTTTACTCTTTTTGCCTTGTTTTTGTATAAATCCAAGGTCTTGCCTTTTTAATTCGTGGGTTTCTGTCTTACCCTTTTTTTGCATTTTTTCAAAAAAATGCTTTACTAACTTCATGGATTTATGAATCGAACATGAATTTTTAAAAGAGGGCCCTTTTATACTCGACACTTAATGAAGAAGACGTCTCAACTTCATAATGGTGTAAATATACGAAAAAAGAAATAGGAACACACATGTTTCTTGAAATAACTTTGATAAAGTTTTCATTTGAACTTTGTCAAGTTTAAATAACATCTTACATGTATTTATATATCTTCTATTACTATTTCGTAACTGTTTTCTTTACAACAGATTTGCAAAAAAGAAAATCCAAGGGTTTCCTTATGACCCATGGCTAAATATTGCCTTAAACCTAAATATTGTAAGATTTTAGAATCTATATGAAGGTTTTTCTTTGGTTGGCTTGTGTTATTGGCTCGTGACTTTGCTCTGAACTTGGTATTTGATGAGTAGACTTTTGGGCTTTGACTTGAACTCTTAGTTGTTTTCAGTCTTCCTCGCCTTCTTCATACATATATCATATGTATATTATATAGTCCCCCAAGTATTTGAGCTTTGAAGTAGGAAATCTCGAGCACTTGATTATTCCTTCCATGCGGTCCTTTTCCTGAAAAGGAAAAACATACGGGACTCGGAGATACGATTTTAGATGAAGACTGCTTAACCCCTTTTAAATTTCCATCAAAATAGTTGTAACCCTAGACCGGGAATTATGTTCTTTCCGCGTGTCTTTCAGGTCGTAATTCATCATTTAGTGTGGGCTAGCTTTTTGCTTATCATCTAAAATAATTAGTAAAATTTTAATAACTCAAAAATAAAAATTGTAAATGGGGATACCTGCCCGTGGGTGTCACACCTCCTAGTTTCTACCACTGGAAGGGGTATAGAGGAGTTTTTCCAATTAAAGCGACAATCGAAACTGGATTATTTTATTTAGAATTTAGAGTTGCCACTAGGGATGATTTATGGTGTCCCAAGTCACCGATTTAAATCCCGAATTGAGGAAGTTTGACTCTGTTTTACTGTCCGCGAAACATTGAAATCCGGGGAGTTCTGTTAACCCGGGAGAAGGTGTTAGGCATTCCCGGGTTCCGTGGTTTTAGCACGGTCGCTCAACTATTATTATTGGACTATTTATCTAATTTTAAAAAAATTTTGAAACCTATATGCATTCTATCCCTTTTAAAACCGCTTTTAATAATCCGATTGTTATACAACTAATTATTTGATTACACGTTGCGAATCATGTCACGGGAACCGTACCCATGATCTACAACATGTTTATTTTATTGACAAGATTAAATTGTGGCCGGATCACATAAATGTACCCCCGGATTTTTAGAAATTAAGCATCACAACTATGTCACGGGAACTGTACCCGTAGCTATGACAATTTATTTAATTAACGCACCTAAATTAAACTACGAGATTTCAAGGCATTTTCTACACTAATTAAGATATCGATGTGAGGGCCATAGACTAGGTGATTGGATGGCACACCTCAATTTTATTAAAGGAAAAGCATTCAACTAAGTGAACTACGAATATTCATATTTAAAACTAATTTGAAATTAAGTATCACAACTACAACACGGGAACCGTACTCGCAATTGTAATGTTGTAATTACGTGCCTAAGGGTTCGCCTGCCCGGGTATGGTAGGCGTGACTTGAAGAAATATCGCTTGCACTTTCAAGAAATACTAACTTATACAAGATTCGGAAATTATTGCTTGCACTTAAGAGACAGAACAATCAAAACAAAGTAACAGGCCAAGAACAAATTTTTTCCTACCTACTCCACATAATACAAACTAGCATAAATGAGAAGGAAACAAAAGTTCAAGAGTTCAAATTCTTCCTCATAGGAAACGGGATACATTAACACCATAAGCATATTAACACCAAAAATCAAAATACATGGCATGACTATTAAAAATAAACTTATAAGAGAAATCAAACAAATAACTCAAATATTCAAGACAACAATTCTGGAAATAAGAAGAGGAATGAAGTTTAAAGTGTGACCTCTACTGAACATGACCTTGACTCTTTTGGACATCGACAGTGCACATGACCACGACCGGAGAACACTCGTCAGCGACTTCAACGGAAAATTCGAACTTCAGTCAAGCTCTACCCTAAGTTCTCGCTTCAGTTTCTGTTCGATCCCCCCCCCCCCCCGATTTCACTTTATCCTTTCAGCTGCTGTGGTTGACATTTGGTGGTGTGAAGTGAAGAAACAGCAGTGGCTGCTGTGTGTGTGTGTGTGGTGGCGTGAGGAGGATGAGTTGAAGCTCTTGTGTATTATGTTCAACGGCTGAAGCTTCTCACGTTAGGGTTCCGTTGTTTGAAGGTGGCTGATTGGAGATGAGGTCTTCGCTGGTGTGAAGGAGATGGATAAAGGTCGTTTTCCGGCGAGGGGTCGCTGGTAGCGTAGGGAGTGGAGGAGACGACGGCTTAGTGGTTGTAAGGTGAAGGGAGGTTGGGTGCGGCTGATGGCTGCTGCTCCTTGTTTCTTGTAGGGTTTTTAAGGTTAGTCCTCCATGAAGAAGAAGCCTAGCGTCCTTTTTTGTAAAATCTGATTGAACGGCCCCTTTGTGAAAACGGCTCCAAAGGTTTTAGGCGTTAGTTTTCTTTTTATTAGGGAATTCTAGGTTTAATTTTATTTGTGTAGTTGTGCTGATGGTTATAGGTTTGAGCTTTTGGGTTAATGGGCTAAGAGATTGCTTAATTGGGCTAAAAGAAGACTAAATTAGTCCAAAAAATTAATTTTATTCCCTCCTCCTTTTTTGTATGTAAAAAATAATATAGCAAACAAGATAAAACTATTAAAAATACTATTTAATCTTACTTAAGAAAATAACTATTAAAATAACACTAAATCGTTTAAAACAAACCTACTTTTGGTATTTTTTCCAAGATTAAAAATGAACTACAAAATATTAATGAAACTATATTTTGTATTTTCATTTTTTGTGATAAAATAAAGTAAAAGGGTCAAAACTAGTTGAAATAACTATATTAGACCTAAACTAAGTATTTAAAATGCTAAAATATGTAAAATCTTGGGGAGGGTCAAAAATTACATGTCTACAGCTGCCCCTCTTTGACTGGAAATACGAAGTATTTTCAGACAAAGAACGTCTAGACTGGTTTTTTGACCCGCCCTTATTTGGAGAGACCAAAAACTAAAAGAAAGGAGAATGTGACCGAGCCCTGGTATCTGAGCTGCCTACGTATCTTAGCTATAAAGGAATCAGGCCACGTGTAGTTCAGAAGTAGTACAGTGATGGAGTAACTGAGATGGAGAGCCGGTCGAGGTGCCGTTCCATCGAGGTTCCGGTCCGCTGTCCTGCTATTACATCAAAATCAAAAAAATGAAAAAGACTAACTAAGCCTGTCAACTATGAGTTACAAGATTTCTATTCTATAAGTCTTCTGAAGCATGATCTTGAGTCTGGAATGGTTCTTCATGCGGAACTTTAGATTTGAACCTTGACTGCTTGCTAGCTGCAGGTGCTGATTATTTCTTTTTTTCTTTTCAGATCAAGACGGACATGTAAAGCTCGTGACTTCAGCATGTCTTGAGCAATTTACATCTTTCTCTACTTCTTGCATTTTGGATTCACTTCTTTCTTTCCTTTTTCCTTTTTTATTCTGGATTGTGACTAACTTCTATTGATCATTTCGGACTGTCGACTCGCATTCTTGTCGTGAGCTTCCTGCTACTTCTAACTTGAATTGAATTTTGAAATGACTTCCCTTGTCCTCAGGTGGGCGCCTGCTACTGACTTGAAACTTGAAATAATTCCGAAACAAATTCCCTTGTTTTCCAGGTGGTGCCTGCAATCAAAACAGCAAAACAAACAAAATTTTCTACCCCAGTTTACACTCGAAGATTTGGTTAGTTGTTAGCAAAACTGTAAACCACTTGTGCTATTGATGCAATGATGAGAGTAAACTAAAGACTCGACTAGGATGTGGCATCTCCTGTGAGTAAACCAAGAAAATTTGACTAGCAAATGCATCTAATAAAAATAAAACCCGAATGACCTAGATTAGGAAGTGCGTCCTCTATGGGTAAAACTTGTATGAACCAAAACCAAGAAGTGCGTCTCTTAGGGGTGAAATCTCATTTAGGAAGTGCGTCTCCTAAAAGAATAACTTGAAAGACCTTGATTAGGAAGTGCGTCTCCTACGGGTGACAACTTGAATGAACCAAACTAGGAAGTGCGTCCTCCTAGGGCTGAACTTAAGTGACCTAAACTAGGAAGTGCGTCTCCTAGGTGAAATATCAATTTAGGAAGTGCGTCTCCTAAAGGTATATCCTAAAAAACCCAGACTAGTAAGTGCGTCTCCTAGGGGTGGAACTTCAATGACTCAAACTAGGAATTGGCGTCTCCTAGGAATGAACTTAAATGGCCTAAACTAGGAAGTGCATCTCTTAGGGTGAAATCTTATTTTAGGAAGTGCATTCTCCTAAAGGTATATCCTGAAAAACTAGACTAGGAAGTGCGTCTCCTAGGGGTGGAACTTCAATGAACTCAAACTAGGAGTGTGTCTCCTAGGAATGAACTTAAATAACCCAAATAGGAAGTGCGTCTCTAGGGGTAAACTCTCAATTTAGGAAGTGCGTCTCCTAAAACAAAAATATAACTTAAAAGACCCAGACTAGGAAGTGTGTCTCCTAGGGGTGAAACTTCAATGACTCAAACTAGGAAGTGCATCTCCTAGAGATGAATTTAAATGACCAAAGCGAGGAAATGCGTCTCCTAACAAGTATAATCTGAAAGACCCTACTAGGAAGTGCGTCTCCCAACGGGTAAAACTTCAAGTGCGTCTCCTAAAAACAAAAATATAACCTGAAAGACCCAGACTAGGAAGTGCGTCTCCTAGGAATGAACTTAAAGACCAAAATAGGAAAAGTGCGTCTCCTAGGGGTAAAATCTCAATTTTAGGAAGTGCGTCTCCTTAGGGTAAAGTTCAATTTAGGAAGTCATCTCCTAAAAAATATAACTTGAAAGAATCCAGACTAGGGAAGTGCGTCTCCTAGGGTGGAACTTCAATGACTTAAACTAGGAAGTGCGTCTCCTATGAATGAACTTAAATGAACCCAAACTAGGAAGTGCGTCTCTAGGGGTAAAACTCAATTAGGAAGTGCGTCTCCTAAAAGTATATCCTGAAAAACCCAGACTAGGAAGTGCGTCTCCTAGGGGTGAAACTTCAATGACTTAAACTAGGAAGTGTGTCTCCTATGAATGAACTAAAATTACCCAAAACTAGGAAGTGCGTCTCCTAGGGGTAGAATCACAATGTAGGAAGTGCGTCTCTTAAAAGTGTATCCTGAAAGACCCAGACTAGGAAGTGCATCTCCTAGGGCTGAAACTTCAATGACTCCAACTAGGACGTGGCGTCTCCTAGGGATGAATTTAAATGATAAAACTAGGAAGTGCGTCTCCTAGGGGTGGAATCTCCCAATTTAGGAAGTGCGTCTCCTAAAGGTATACCCTGAAAAACCCAGACTAGGAAGTGCGTCTCCTAAGGAGTGAAACTTCAATGACTCAAAACTAGGAAGTGTGTCTTCCTAGGAATGAACTTAAATAACCCAAAACTAGGAAGTGCTTCTCCTAGGGGTAAAATCTCAATGTAGGAAGTGTGTCTCCTAAAAGAATATAACCTGAAACCCAGACAGGAAGTGTTTCTCCTAGGGGTGATGTGTGATCTTCTCATAGCCTTTGCGTAAGCAGAAAATTGGGGCACTATACCTGAAAATTCAAGCTTCCAAGCTTTGATTGAACATAGCTTTCGTCCCTGTTTCAGACAAAGAAAACTTGTGAGTTTAAAACACGGTGGTTGGTTTGTGCCTTGACCTTAAAGGCGGCTGCTCCTTCACTTACCATGATAACTTTGATTTCAACTTGAAAGACCTTGCTTGTTCATTGACTACCACTTTCTCTGTCAATCCTTATCAATGAAAACACCTCTGATCCGTTCAAACCCCAAATCCCTCTATCTGGTGCATTGTGCTCAGACATATGCCGAACCTTTGCATTTCAGATGAACCCCAAAGCACGTTGATTGTTACCAAACTCAGTGCGCATACTGTTATTTCCTGACTTATGCCACTTTGATGTGCTAGCTAGATTCCCGTTTTGGTGCAATTGGAAAGCTGGTAGCAAATTTTGATGTCATTTCTCACTTGTTCTGACCAAACAGACTCAAGAATAGGAAGTAAATAAAACAAAAGGAACAGAGTAAGGGACAATGGAAAGAGATGATACTAACAAGAAAATCGCAAAGTAGAAACATACAGATGTGGATACCAACTCTAATGACCATGACATGCACTTTTGGATTAAGTGGCCTAACCTGTCAAGAAAGTCTAATGTTCAACTTTTGTTGTACCTCTGAGCCGTGAAACTGGGATTCCATGCTCCGATTATCCTATCTGATTCACGGTCCTTATTCGACTTGTAGTGCCCGAAGGGTTTTCACCATCAAGCCTTCTCATTTTGTTCTTTCTCTCACTTACCGTCGCCTTATGGTGCCTGTGAAGGTTTTCATCGATAAGACTCTCTCATATTGCTCTTTTCTTCTTTTTTCCTTTTGATTCCTGCAGATGACAAGGCAATTGGCCATAGTAAAACATCATATGCTCCTAGCACGTCTAGCTCGGCACTCTCAAAGATTATCTGGGAGGTCTTTTTGGATTGTAATGTGGCTTTTTGGACAGGGTTAGAAAGGAAGGATATCATAAGGCTCAAAATAAATAAGACAACGGGGTTAATTTATTTACAACTTTTGGAATCCATTATAAAAACTTTGCCCCAATTTCTAAAATAAGGGAATTTGATTCTCTTTTTTCTTTTGGAGATGGAATTTTTGAGAAGACTGCCCACTCTCGACTTCGTGGGATTATGAAATATTTTATTTGGTATGACCGAACCGTATAAGGCTACCTACGTATCTTGTGGTGACAAGAATCAGGTCAAACGTAGTTCACAAGAGCTACTTTTTGTTACTATTTTGCTTTTTATTTTTTTTTCTTTTTTCCTTCTTTTTTTCTCTTTTTTTCTTTTGTTTCTTTATCTCTATTTTGCTCTTTTGTTTTTGAAATTTTCCTTTTGGAATGAACTTTCTAAAATAAACCTATGGGGTCATTAACTTTTTTTTTCGTATAAATCTAACTTGATTCACAAAAGAGGGGAGGTCAAAGAAATCAGTACAGGGCTCAAAAGGGTATCGAATGTATAAGTGTTTGGGTAGCTGAAAGAGGGCCTCTCAATCTCTGAAAATGCCAAGTACAATACCTGCAAATTGAGGGATGAAAATTGAAGATCGTGCACAATATTTCTTTTGTAACTTCGGCATTGATATCACTGATATGCCGTCCACTTTTTAGTGCCTTGTCAAGTACAAAACTCTCGTTGGGTGATTCCTCTTTCACAATGGATATCCTCATCAATTTGGAGCAAACTCTCTTGACTTTATCTTGTAAATTGAGGTGCACTTGAAACTCAAAACTGCTCATTCAATTGTCTGGGATGCACTCTCCTTTAACGAATTCTTGTCATCCTATTACTTCCCAAACCATCTGCCCCGGTTTCACACAATTCGGGCATTAGGTGATCTCAAAATGCCTTTACTTATTTCCCGTCAAATGTCCTATCATCTTAAAAAAAAATTCATTGCTTCATGATTAAACTAACTTTTAAAACCAGGCCTAGAATTATGCGTGCATGTCATGCCACAAGAGCCAGCATGAAAAGAACTATAAAAGGAAAAGAGAACTAAACAAAAATGACTATAAATAACAGAAAATAGAAAGTTGCATTAGACAGACTGTGACAGGGTCTGAACAACAAAGCAAGCAAATAAACTGGGGTTACAACCCTGGAAAACCTAGATAACACTAAATGAGTTACTACGACTAAAGGGACTAGGCAAAATAAAAGGATAGGAAGGGTTTGAGTCTCAAGACAATTCCGGATTACAACCCTGAAATAACCTGGACAATAGAAATGACAAAAAATAAACCACCTAGACTCCTCCCTGGCTAGCCAAGAAAGGAGCGTCTTCCTATTACTAAGCTCGGCATCTAGCCAATGAGTTCGCATCAACAGTACTAGGACCATTAACAATTTCAATATCATTAACTTCAAGTCAACAAAGTTCCAAGAGGACTCTCATACTCCGTGCCGCCATGGCATCATCCCCACAAGTGTGCATCATCATGTGGGGTAAAGGATTCTTGCGCGATATTCTGGATGTCACTGTCCTGGACGACAATTATCCCTACTTGAAATCATTCTTTATTTCCCTTTTCAAAGCAACGACAATATTCAATGCTATGCCCTTGGACGTTAGAGTGGTACATGCATCGTACCAGTAGGATCAAAACCTTTTGCATATGGGTCTCGGAGTATAGCCGAGGAGCGGCTCAATCAGGCCAGAATGCTTTAGCTTTTCAAACAAGCTTGAGTAGGACTCCCGATGGCGTGAAACTATTTATTTGTGTTTGTTCCCCTCTCTGCCCCTGTTTTCTAGGTTGTTGGGTGCTCGAAAATGTTGTGAAGGCAAGAGTGCATTATGCGGCGTCTAGCGCTCGCCATAAGGAGTGACCCGGTGGTTGGACAGATGACCGGACATATTCGGAGGATAATACTGAGGTGGATTATGTGGATCTTGGGGATAGGTTTTGGGGTTGGGGGTTGAGGCTGAGTATATTGGTGAGGCGGACCCGTTGGACCATGTCGTGATCGTGAGACAACCATGGCAACATCATCATGTTCCTTCTGACCCAGCAAGCTTCCTGTGTCGTTCTGAATTGCTTGTGTTGTGGCTTTTAAAGCAGAATAGCTCATGATCTTGCTCGACTTCAGCCCATCTTCCACCATTTCTCCCATTTTTACCACAACATTAAAAGGCCTACCCACAGCCGAGATCAGATGCCCAAAGTAAGTTGGCTCTTGAGCTTGAAAAAAGTACTCGACCATCTCGCTTTCTTCCATCGGGGGATTGACTCTGGCAGCTTGCTCTCTCCATCTGAGCCCGTATTCCCTAAAGCTTTCATTAGGCTTCTTTCCATCTTGGTGAGAGACATGCGATCCGGGACAATATCTATATTGTACTGAAAGTGCCTGGCAAAGGCCTGAGCCATATCGTCCCATGTGTACCATCTGCTAGCATCTTGGTGGGTGTACCACTCCAGGGCTGCCCCACTCAGACTCTGACTGAAATACGCCATCAATAATTTGTCCTTCCCACTGGCTCCTCTCATCTTACTGCAATAGCCTCTTAGATGGGCCACGGGATCTCTATGTCCATCATACAAATCAAACTTCAGCATCTTAAACTCAGCAGGCAGTTGGGTGTCAGGAAACAAGCACAAGTCTTTGTAAGCCACGCTCATCTGGCTCCCTATCCCTTGCATGTTTCTTAAAGAATGCTCTAAGATTTTCACCTTCCTGGATATCTCATCTTGCTCCACTATCTTAGCAGGCTTTTCAGTTTCACCGGGAGGCTCAAAATGAGGAGCGTGAGAGTATGGATCCCAGACTTTGAAAGTTGGTTCTGGAGCATAGTGTTGGGCATCGGGGACTTTGAACAAAGTCTCGTTAGAGGATCGAGGAAAAGTAGCTGGAGGAGGAGCTACAAGAGCATGAGTGGCCAAAGGAGCAGGATATGAGGTGGTTTTGGCGGGTAAAGTGTGAAAAGGTTGTGGGGAGATATCAGCAGCAGTGGGAATCTAGATCTGTGGTAGTGGTGGGATAGTTGCAGGGTTTTCAGTGTAGTTAGCAGGGAATGAAGGTGGAGGATGCCCCCTGATTCAAGACTGATACATTTCTACCATCTGTTGTTTCAACATTTGGACCTCCCCTTTCAATTCAGACTGCGACTCCACAAACTCCCTCGATGGGTCAACAACTCTTGTGTCCAAGTCTTTGCTAGCCATGGCTATCTTGCTCTTTGACCTTGTGTTGTATGGGAGAGTTACCAGTTTAAGAACCACAAACCAACCACCCTTCTGCTATAATGAAGATAACAAAGAGGAACAAAATGAAGTCATCATGGTAGCGTTAGGGCATTTAGCAACTAAAAATATCACACTGTGTGCAATGGACCTAACAACAATTAACGGTTCAAGAATGACTTTGAGGGTCATAAGGTCACTTGGCATCATCCCAATTTTGTTCATTTCAGTCTTCTCTTTTCTTTCTTTTCTAGCGCTCCTTGGCTTGCTCATTTTCCATCCTCTTTTTTTTCTAATTATCGCGCTTTTCCTGTCATTTCTTACGTCCCACAACTTCATTCTTTTTTTTTTCTTTTTTTTCTTTCTATTTTTTTTTTGTTTTTTTTGTTTTTTGTTTTTAATGATGATTCGATCGAACCCTATGTAGGTTGCCTACGTATCATGTCCCTCATGAATTAGATCTTTGCTTAGTTCGGGAAAAGTAATGGATAAATTAAACTAAAAAATAAAAATCTTTTTGGATTATTCATTACAACTTTTTTTATTATTTTCAAATACAAAACAGGAAATATGATAACGAGAGACTCAACTCAACTATACTATGACAAACTCCGACACCAACTAAAAGAATCATTACTACTGGACATGACTATAAAGTACAAGACAACATAAAAATAAACAGACTCAAAACATAAAAAATCTCCTTAAGCAACTCCTGGATGCAACGGTCCTAACCAGATGGTCCTGGGGTGTCTGTCATGCTCAAACTCCGGTAAGAAGATCCATACCTATATAAGAAAACTAAAACCAAATAGAGTTAAGGATTTAGAACACTATGTGAACAATAACACTCCTTATGGGACACATGTAAGACATGATTGAAGCTATTTTTGCAAAGTGGCTTATGTGGCCAAAAGGTGGCTAGAAGTGCAAACTCAACAAAAGACCTTTAAGACATGGCAAAATTACTTGTAGAAATGGCCTATGTAGACAAAAATGGCTAAGCATGAAAATTCAACACAATGGACTTCAGACGGAGAGAACATCTTGTTGTGGACTTAGAACTCTAAGACATGGGTTAATTGAACCACTTTTGCGAAAATAGCCCTATTTTGCAAATGGCCTATGTGGCCAAAAGCGGTAGACATGCAAATTCAACAAGGATGGACCTTAAAGTAAAGAGACACCTAATTATGGATTGAAGGCTCTCAAGACACAATTAAACAAACCACTTTGCAAAAATAGCCCTATTTTGCAAAATGACAGATATGGCCAAAAGTGGCTAGAGATGCAAGATTTGGCTACGACCCCGCGAAGCCAAGAACCTAAGACTTACTAGGAAGACTGGACCCTATGTGGGTTGCCTACATATCACGCCCCGAATGACGAGAAGCAGGTATGCGTAGTTCGGGCAGATTGGATACGGGCGAGAATTAAAAAAAACAACTAATTAATAGAAAACATATTTTGTCTTTTTTTTTTTGAAAAATGATGAAACATGTGAACTCTTCTTTGAATTTTCTTTCCTTTTTTTTCTTTTGTTTTTGGTTTTTTTTTTAAAATGATGGGGAAAATGCAAAATCATTTTGGATTTTTTTTCATTTTTATTTTTTTTTGGTCTTTTCTTGAAAAAGAGTGAAAGAAAATTGTAGCTTGGCCCTACTTTCTTTATTTTACACTTCACCCTCTTTTCTCACTCATTTACCCTCAAACCTCATTGGTCCGCCAAATGACCCATTTTACCCTTGAAGATTGCAACATGTAGCACATAAAATGCATCACGATGGTCTTTTATTTTTTGGGTACACATGTCCTAGACGGACCCAACCCCTGTGTTGAGTCCCCAAAGTCAAATGCACACGATGCAAAACAAGCGTTCCTACAAGGGATCCGGCATGAGGCTGAGTTATTCTAAGTTCAAAGCCTGGGTATGTTGTTCTAGACTTGTGTACCTGAGCGGACAACTCGAGCCGAGGGAGGGCTACGTACTGGGAACCAAAAGGCCATCCGGCTTTGTAACTTGTCCGAGCCTCTTTCTAAATTAAGGTATGACACTAACAGAAAAGAAGTCACGCCAGCGTGCACTTCCCCGAAGATGAGAAGAGAAGGGTTTCGCAGCAGTTTATATACAATTCAAATAATATCAAAGTGGTAAAAAGCGGCATTTATCACATTAGGCCCAAGCATGTAATAAAAATCAGATAATAAATAAAAGCCAAATATAACAATTATTCTAAGCTCGAATTCTTGAACCCTGAACCAGAGATTCTGGGTTCTTTTCCCCAGCAGAGTCGCCAGAGCTGTCACACCTCCTTTTTAAACCACCGAAAGGGGTATAGAGGAGTTTTTCCAATTAAAGGGACAATCGAAACGGGATTATTTTATTTAGAATTCAGAGTCTCCACTTGGGATGATTTATGGTGTCCCTAGTCACCGGTTTAAATTTCAGATCGAGGAAGTTTGACTCTGTTTTACAGTCCGCGAAACACAGAAATCCGGGTAAGGAATTCTGTTAACTCGGGAGAAGGTGTTAGGCATTCCTGGGTTCCGTGATTTTAGCACGGTTGCTCAACTATTATTATTGGCCTATTTATCTTATTTTAATACATTTTTGAAACCTATGTGCATTTTATCCCTTTTAAAACCGCTTTTAATAATCCGATTGTTATACAACTAATTATTTGATTACACGTTGAGAATCATGTCACAGTAACCGTACCCACGATCTACAACATGTTTATTTTATTGACAAGATTAAATTGTGGCCGGATCACATAAATGTACCCCCGAATTTTCAGAAATTAAGTATCACAACTACGTCACGGGAACCGTACCCGTAGCTATGACAATTTATTTAATTAATGCGCCTAAAGCAAACTACGAGATTTCAAGGCATTTTCTCCACTAATTAAGATATCGATGTGAGCGCCATAGACTAGGTGATTGGATGGCACACCTCAATTTTATTAAAGGAAAAGCATTCAACTAAGTGAACTATGGATATTCATATTTAAAACTAATTTGAAATTAAGTATCACAACTACGCCACGGGAACCGTACTCGTAATTGTGATGTTTTAATTACGTGCCTAAGGGTTCGCCTGCCCAGGTATGGTAGGCGTGAATTGAAGAAATATCGCTTGCACTTTCAAGAAATACTAACTTATACAAGACTCGGAAATTATCGCTTGCACTTAAGAGACAGAATAATCAAAACAATGTAACAGGCCAAGAACAAGTTTTTTCCTACCTACTCCACATAATACAAACTAGCATAAATCATAAGGAAACAAAAGTTCAAGAGTTCAAATTCTTCCTCACAGGAAACGGGATACATTAACACCATAAGCATATTAACACCAAAAATCAAAATACATTACATGACTATTAAAAATAAACTTATAAGAGAAATCAAACAAATAACTCAAATATTCAAGACAACAATTCTAGAAATAGGAAGAGGAATGAAGTTTAAAGTGTGACCTCTACTGAACATGACCTTGACTGTTTTGGACATTGACAATGCACATGACCACGACCGGAGAACACTCGTCGACGACTTTAACGGAAAATTCGAACTTCAGTCAAGCTCTACCCTAAGTTTTCGCCTCAGTTTCTGTTCGAACACCCCCCCCCCCCCATTTCATTTATCCTTTTAGCTGCTAGTGGTTGACATTTGGTGGTGTGAAGTGAAGAAACAGCAGTGGCTGCTCTGTGTGTGTGTGTGGTGGCGTGAGGAGGATGAGCTGAAGCTCTTGTGTATTTTGTTCAACGACTGAAGCTCTCACGTTAGGGTTCCGTTGTTTGAAGGTGGCTGACTGGAGATGAGGTCTTCGCTGGTGTGAAGGAGATGGAGAAAGGTCATTTTCCGGCGAGGGGTCGCTGGCAGCGTAGGGAGTGGAGGAGACGACGGCTTAGTGGTTGTAAGGTGAAGGGAGGTTGGGTGCGGCTGATGGCTGCTGCTCTTGTTTCTTGTAGGGTTTTTAGGTTAGTCCTCCATGAAGAAGAAGCCTAGCGTTCTTTTTTGTAAAATCTGATTGAACGGCCCCCTTGTGAAAAACGGCTCCAAGGTTTTAGGCGTTAGTTCTTCTTTTNGATGGAAATCATAGTTATGTCATGCGAACGTATACATAATCACAATAATTTGATTAACCAAGAGCGCGCCTTAAGCATGCTAAAGTTTGCCTACCTGAGCGTTATCGGCCCGACATGCTTCTAGTGGTCAAAAATAAAATAAAGTAGTGCACATATAATGCTCAAATTTCAATTCTGCTCCTTTAACTCCCGATCCCACGGTCATTAATAGAACAAAACCAAACAAGAAAATCAATCAAAAGCATTCTTAAGTTCAAATCACTTCCCTATCTTCAAGATAGCATCGTCTTCAATTTCAACTTTTTAACTAAACTCATAACCCAAATTCAATTCATTACTTATGTTCTCAACTAAAGAATAAGTGGTTCAAAGCATAACAACTATTCTGCCAAGAACATACTAACATACAAATTATAACATCATCCACAAAATCAATTTGTAAAGTCAAGCAATCAACAACAAAGTTATAACATTAAAATGCACAAAAAGAAAGAGAATTAGACCTTTAATGATAATTTTTTTCTAACAAAATTGGACTGAATCCACACTGAATCGGGAATAAGAAAACTCGACCAAGACCAATGAACTGAAACTCGCCGGCGAACTCGAATTCGACCTCTTTGACTCGACCAAAATGAGGCGAGCGGCAGATTTTCGGAGACGGCGGCTTAAATGATGGCGACGACAATAGTTTAAGGAGTGCGGCCGTGGAGATTGAGAGCTTGAGAGATGGAGGTGGATAATCACGATTTTTTTTTATTTTGGGGAGGCAGATTGTCCGATCTTGGTGAGGTGTATGGCTGTTGGGGTATGAAGGCAGCAACGGTTTTGGAAAGGGTGAGGTGACTAAAGCTTTTTGAGAGGAGGTGAGGTGAGAATCTGGCTATGGAAACAATGGAGAAATCTCCAATTTTTGGGGAGGTGCCGCTGCTCCTCTTGGGGAAACTAAAAAAATGGCTGATAAAAGGGGGGAAAGGAAACGGCGGTCTTCAGTCTTAGGTCTAGGGTCCTCTCTAGGTTTCCTAAGGAAATTGTGTGATATATATAATCTATGTGTCTATTGGGTCAGATCCCTGCCCCCATTTTCTTTTGGTGCCCATTAAATATAATATGTATGAAAAATATATGTGAGTAATTATTGAATGCAATGTGATAAAAATGTGATTGGAAAAATATTCAAAGTGAGGTCAGTCACGTGAATTTGCTGGAGAGGTTAAGGAGGAATTGGCTATGTGGACCTTTCGATTGGCACTTTTTTTTTGAGTTTTCTTTTGAAAAAAGTGAATAAATAAAGGAAGTACCTAGGTTAAAACTAGTAATTAAATATATTCATTGATCTTTGGAAAGGAAAAATTTAAGAAAATCTTATAATCAGCATAAGAAATAAATAAAATGTATCTGACCTATTTGTTAAAAAGTAAAAGAAACAAAATATATTTTTGTAAATTTTCTTTCTTTTTTCCAAATAATAATAGACACTCATACTTTAAAAATGTGATCCTTTTTCGTAACCTTCCTTTTGTCAAGAAATCTATTAAAGGTAAAAAAAAATTTTTTTGTCACTATTAGACTTGAAATAAAATTTAAGTACTTAAATGGTGTGAAATCAAGGATGGTGAAAAATTACATGTCTACAGCTGCCCTCTTAGACTGAAAACATGAAGAGTTTTCAGACAAAGAATGACGAGATAGGTTTTTTGACCCGACCCTTATTTAAAAGAGAATAAAACTAAAAGAAAGGAGAATGTGACCGAGTCATGATTTTGGACTGCCTACATATCGCGGGTTACAAGGGANGTGTAATAAAGTGATGGAGTATGATGGGATGATGAGTGAGTCAAGTGAGGTACCGTTCGAGGTTCTGGTTCGCGGTCCCTGCCATTACATCATATCAAAATCTAAAAGAACTAAGCAAGCTTATCAGCTAGGAGTTACAAGATTCCTATCTATAAGTCTACTGAAGCTTGACCTTGAGTCTTGAATGGTTCTTCATGCAGACTTTTAATTTGAACCTTGATGCTTATTAATTGCAGGTGCTGATTCATTCTTCCACAACTTCTTCGAATCAAGACCGGACATGCAGTGCTCGTAACTTCAACCATGTCTTGAGCAGTTCACATCTTTCATCTGCTTCTGCATTTGGATTTACTTCTTTTTCTTCATTTTGGATTGAGACTTCTTCTTTTGGTCATCTCGGACTATTGACTCGCATTCTTGCGGCGAGCTTCTACTACTTCTAACTTGAATTGAATTCTAAAATGACTTCCCTCGTTCTCTAGGTGGTGTCTGCAATCAAACACAAACACAAATTTTCTGCCATAGTTTGCACTAGGAAGATTTGTGAGTTGTTAGCAAAACTGTAAACAACCCATGCTATTGATGCAATGATGAGAAAGTAAAAACTAAAGACTTGACTGGGATGTGCATCTCCTAGGATGAACTCAAACGACTCAAACTAGGAAGTGCATCTCCTAGGGATAAACCTTGAATGAACCTAACTACGGAAGTGCCATTCTCCTAGGGGTGAAATTTCAATTTAGAGAAGTGCGTCTCCTAAAAGTATATCCTGAAATACCCAGACTAGGAATGCGTCTCCTAGGGGTGAACTCAAACGACTCGAACCAGGAAGTGCGTCTCCTAGGGGTGAAATTTCAATTTAGAAGTGCGTCTCCTAAACGTATATCCTGAAAACCCAGACTAGGAAGTGCGTCTCCTAGGGGTAAGACTCGAATGATTCAAACTAAGAAGTGCGTTCTCCTAGGGGTAAAATCTTGAATGAACCAAACTAGGAAGTGCGTCTCCTAGGGGTGAAATTTCAATTTGAGGAAGTGCGTCTCCTAAAAGTATATCCTGAAAGAACCAGACTTGAAGTGCGTCTCCTAGGAATGAACTTAAATGATCCAAACTAGGAAGTGCGTCTCCTATGGGTGAAACTCAATTTAGGAAGTGCGTCTCCTAAAACAAAATATAACTTGAAAGACCCAGATTAGTAAGTGTGTCTCCTAGGGGTGGAACTTCAATGACTCAAACTAGGAAGTGCGTCTCCTATGAATGAACTGAATGATCCAAACTAGGAAGTGCGTCTCCTAGGGGTAAAATCTCAATTTAGGAAGTGCATCTCCTAAAACAAAATATAACTTGAAAGACCCAGACTAGGAAGTGCGTCTCCTAGGGGTAAAACTTCAATGACTCAAATTAGGAAGTGCGTCTCCTAGGAATGAACTTAAATGACCCAAAACTAGGAAGTGTGTCTCCTAGGGGTAAAACTCAATTTAGGAAGTGCGTCTCCTAATACAAAATATAACTTGAAAGACCCAGACTAGGAAGTGCGTCTCCTAGGGGTGAAACTTCAATGACTCGAACTAGGAAGTGTGTCTCATATGAATGGACTTAAATGACCCAATCTAGGAAGTGCACCTCCTAGGGGTAAAATCTCAATTTAGGAAGTGCGTCTCCTAAAACAAAAATATAACCTAAAAGACCCAGACTAGGAAGTGCGTCTCCTAGGGTGATGTGTGATCTTCTCAATAGCCTTTGCGTAAGCAGAATTGGGGCATTACACCTGAAAAATTCAAGCTTTGATATGAACATAGCCTTCATCCCTGTTTCAGACAAAGAAAACTTGTGAGTTTAAAACATGGTGGTTAGTTTGTGGCCTTGACCTTGAAGGCGACTGCTTCTACACTTGCCATGATAACCTTGATTTCAACTTGGAAGACCTTGCCTGTTATTGACTAATCATTTTCTGTCAACCCTTATCACAGAAAACACCTCCGATCCATTCGAGCCCAATATCCTCTATCTTTTACACTTTGCTCATGAATTAACATTTACCAAACCTTTGCATTTCACATAATTCTTAAAGCACGTTGGTTGTTACCAACTCAGTGCGCATACTGTTCTTTCCTGACTTGTGCCGCTTTGATGTGCTAGCCAGATTCCGTTTTGTGCATTTGGAAAGCTGGTAGCAAATTTTGAAGTTATTTCTCACTTGTTCTTGACCAAACAGACTCAAAAAGAGGACATGAACAAAGCAAAAGGAACAGAGTAAGGGACAATGGAAAGAGATGATATCTAACAAGAAAATTACAAAGTAGAAACTTATCAGATGTGGATATCAACTCTAATGACCGTGACATGCACTTTTGGATTAAGTGGCCTAATCTGTCAGGCAAGTCTAATGTTCAACTCTTGTGGTACCTCTAAGCCGTGAAACTGGGCTTCAATGCTCCGATTATCCTATCTGATTCACGGTCCTTATTCGACTTGTAGTGCCCGAAGGGTTTTCACCATCAAGCCTCTCTCATTTTGTACTTTCTCTCAACTTACCGTCGCCTTATGGTGCCTGTGAAGGTTTTCACCGATAAGACTCTCTCATTTTGTTCTTTCCTTCTTATTTCCTCTTATTCTGCAGATGACAAGGCATTAATCATGGTAAAAATATCATATGCTCCTGGCATGGCTAACTCGGCACTCTCAAAGATTATCTGGGAGGTCTTTTTTGGACTGTAATATGGCTTTTGGACAGGGTTAGAAAGAAAGAATATCATAAAGGCTCAAAATAACTAAGATAACAGGGTTAATTTATTTACAACTTTTGGAATCCATTTTAAAAACTTTGCCCCAATTTCTAAAACAAGAGAATTTGATTCTTTTTCTTAGATGGAATCTCTAAGAAAATCTGCCCCAATCTTGACTTCGTGGGATTATGAGATATTTTATTTGGTGTGACCGAACTGTAAGGCTGCCTACATATCTTGTGGTGACAAGAATCAGGTCGAACGTAGTTCAAAATGATGCTTTCTTTTTGTTGCTATTTTTTTTTTCTTTTTTCTTTTTTCTTTTCTTTCTCTTTTTTTTTCTTTTTACTTTGAAATTTCTTTTGGGATGAACTTTCTAAAACAAACCTATGGGGACATGAACTTTTTTTTTGACTCTAACTTGATTCCAAAAGAGGGGAGGTCAAGAAAATTAGCATAGGCTCAAAAGGGGTACCAAATGGTATAAAGTGTTTGGGTAGCTGAAAGAGGGCCTCCCAATCCTTGAAAATACCAAGTACAACACATGCAACTTTAAAATGAAAAAGAAAGATCATGCACAACATTTCTTTTGTAACTTCGACATTGATATCACTGATATGTCTTCCACTTTTTTTTAGTGCCTTGTAAAGTACAAAACTCTCGTTGAGTGATTTCTTCTTCACAATGGATACCCTCCGTCTGTTTGGAGCAAACTCCCTTGGCTTTATCTCGTAACTTGAGATGCACTTGAACTCAAAGTTGCTCGCTTCAAATTGTTCGGGATGCACTCTCCTTTAACGAATTCTTGTCATCCTATTAACTTCCCAAATTATTTGCCCCAGATTCACACAATTTGGGCTTTAAATGATCTCAAAATGTGCAAATCTTTACTTATTTCCCTCAAATATCTCTGTCATTTTCAAAACTTGTTTCATTGCTTCATGATTAGACTAACTTTTAAGACCAAGCTGAGAATTACGCATGCATGTCATGTCACTAGAGTCAGCATGAAAAGAACTATAAAAGGAAAGATAACTAAACAAAAACTAACTAGAAATAATAGAAAGCAGGAGATTGTATTAGATAGGCGATGAAAGGTTTTGAACAACAAAACTAGCAAAATAAACTGGGTTACAACCCTAGATCAAACCTAGATAACACTAAACGAGTTACCACGACTAAACGAACTAGGTAAAATAAAAGGAAGAAGGGTTTGAGTCTCAAGATAATATCCAAATAACAACCCTAAAATAACCCGGACATCAGAAATGACCACAAAATAAACCACCAAAACTCCTCCCTGGCTAGCCAAGAAAGGAGTGTCTTTCCAATTACCAAGCTTGGGATCTTAGCCACTGGGTTGCACATAAAATTAATGGGACCTTCACCAATTTCAATCACATTATCTTCACCAAGTGGCTTATTGACTCCTTTGATCAACCCTTCCTCGGTGCTGACTGTTGAGTTAATGACTGACCACCCAAGAGATCTTGCCACAAATGACTCACCAAAGGATTTGAAAGAATCTGCACATTCGTTGTCATTGCAAATCATCCCAACAGTTTGTGTATTGTCATGTACCTGTAGAGGATTCTGTGTGACACTTGGGGTATTACTGCCTTGGACCACAATTATACCTTCTTGAATCATTCTCTCTATTTCCCTTTTCAAAGCACGACAATCTCCAGTGCTATGCCTTTGGACATTAGAGTGGTACATACACTATACAGTAGGATCAAAACCTTTTGCATATGGGTCCGGAGTATAGCCAAGGAGCGGCTCAATCATGCCAGAATATTTTAACCTTTCAAACAAGCAGTGTAGGATTCTTCGATTGGCGTGAAACTATTTCTTTGCCTTTGTTCCCCTTTATGCTCCTATTTTCTATGGTTGTTGGGTTCTCGAAAATGTTTTGAAGGCGAAAGAGTATTATGCGGTGTTAGTGCTTGCCATAAAGAGTGACCGAGTGGTTGGACAGATGACCGAACGTTGTTAGGGGGATAATACTGGGGTGGATTATGTGGAGCTCGGGGATAGGTTTGGGGTTGAGGTTGAGGCTGAGTATATTGGTGAGGCAGATCCGTTGGGCCATGTCGTGATCCTGAGACAACCATGGCAACATCATCATGTTCCTTCTGACCCAGCAAGCTTCCTATGTCGTTCTGAATTGCTTGTGTTGTGGCTTTTAAAGCACAATAGCTCATGATCTTGCTTGACTTCAGCCCATCTTCTACCATTTCTCCCATTTTTACCACATCATTAAAAGGCTTACCCACAACAGAGATCAAATGCCCAAAGTAAGTAGGCTCTTGAGCTTGAAGAAAGTACTCGACCATCTCGTCTTCTTCCATCGGGGGATTGATTCGGGCAGCTTGCTCTCTCCATCTAAGCCCGTATTCCCTAAAGCTTTCAATCGGCTTCTTTTCCATCTTGGTGAGGGACATGCGATCCGGGACAATTTCTATATTGTACTGAAAGTGTCGGGCAAAGGCCTGAGCCATAACGTCCCATGTATACCACTTGCTAGTGTCTTGGCGGGTGTACCATTCTAAAGCTACCCCGCTCAGACTCAACTTGAAATAGGCCATCAATAATTTGTCCTTTCCACCGGCGCCTCTCATCTTACTGCAGTAACCTCTCAAATGGGCCACAAGATCTCCATGCCCGTCATACAAATCAGACTTTGGCATCTTGAACCCATCAAGCAACTGGACGTTAGGAAACAAGCACAAGTCTTTCTAAGACACGCTCAACTAGCTCCCTATCCCTTGTATGTTTCTTAAATACTGCTCTAAGATTTTCACCTTTCTTGATATCTCATCTTGCTCCACTGTCTTAGCAGGCTTTTTAGTTTCACCGGGAAGCTCAAAATGAGGAGTGTAAGAGTGTGGATCCGAGACCTGGAAAGTTGGTTCTGGAGCATAGCATTGGGAATCGGGGACTTTGAACACAGTCTCGCTAGAGGATTGAGGAAGAGTAGCTTGTGGAGGAGCTACAAAAACATGAGTGGTTAAAGGAGCGGGCTATGAGCTAGTTTTGGCAGGTGGAATGTGAAAAGGTTGTGGGGAAATATCAGCAGCAATGGGAATCTAGGTTTGTGACAATGGAGGAATGGTGACGAGGCTTTTAGTGTAGTTATTGGGAAATAACGGTGGAGGACGCCCACTAATACTGGCTTGATATATTTTGGCCACCTGTCATTTCGGCCTTAGGACCTCTTCTTTCAACTCAGATTCTGATTCAACAATCTCCTTAGACGGATCAACAACACCTGTGTCCAAGTCTTTGCTAGCCATGGCTACCTTACTCTTTGACCTTGTGTTGTATGGAAGAGTTACCAGTTTAAGAACCACAAACTAACCATCCTTCTGCTATAATGAAGATAACAAAGAGGAACAAAATGAAGTCATCATGTTAGCGTTACGGCATTTAACAGCAAATAGTATCATACTATATGCAATGCACCTAGTCACAATTATCGGTTCTAAAATGACTTCGAGGGTACGAAGGTCATATTGGCATCATCCCAAGTTCACTCTTTTTACCCTTCCTCTTCTTCATTTTCTCTTTAACAGTCCGTGGTTTTTCATTTTCTTTCCTCTTTTTTCTTTCTGATTATCACTCTCTTTTTATTTCATCCCACAGTTGCCTCTCATTTTTCATATCCCACAACTTCATCTCTTTTTTCTTTTATTTTTTAATTTCAGAAACGATTCGATCGAACCCCTATGTAGGTTGCCTACGTATAAGGCTGTATTGTGGTCCAGTCCCGGGCCTAAATGGGCTAAACGGGCCAGGCCAAACGGTCCCGGGTTCTGGCGGGCCGGTCCCAAGCGGTCCCGGGCCAAACGGTCCCGGGCTTAACGCTGTTGGAGGGTGGAACCGGCCCACTGTGGGCCTAAGCCCACATGGGCCCGGGGCTAAGTGGGCCGGGCCCACGGGCCTAAACGGGCCTAAGTGTTTCGGGCTATTTTTTTTTGAAATTTTTTATCTAAGGCAATTTCTTGTAAATTATATTATATAATTGTGACTTAAATCTTCTAATTCAAATTTAAACACAAAAAAATTGTAAAGAAATATTCAAGGGAATGCCTTATAATTTTTATTATTACGACATTAACAAAAAATGACAATATCTTTCTTAGTCTTCCTCCCCCCATTGGAATGAGCACAACAAGGTGCTAATACCACCATTAAAAGAAAAAAAAACTAATGAAGATGTGCCAAAATACAAGTTACTCCCTCTGTTCCAATTTATGTGAACCTGTTTGACTGGGCACGGAGTTTAAGAAAAAATGAAGACTTTTGAAACTTGTGGTCCAAAACAATTCAAAAAGGGGTCCACAGTATTTGTGTTGTTATAAAAGCTTCTCACTAAGGGTAGAATTGGAAATTCAAGCTAAATTATTTCCAAATTTAGAAAGGGGCCATTCTTTTTGGAACGGACCAAAAAGGAAATAGGTTCACATAAACTAGAACGGAGGGAGTACATATTAGTCTACATATTATCTCTAACAAATTTCATAAATCCTTCAAGGTTCGGAGGAATTTCCGTTGGTGGTGGCGGAAAAGAAGCTTGTTCATCACCGCTTCAGGGCGAAGCAGCATCCTCTGCAAGTTCCGCTAGCATTTCTTCATAAGCTTCGTCTATCTCCGGTTGTGATTCAACAAGTCCAAAATTTCTTCTTTTCGAACGGATCCAATCTCTGAAGAGTACTGATTTTTCCAAGCTCTCCCTCATAGACGCTCTATGATCACCGATTTGAAGTCTATTTTGACTGAAAGCGCTCTCCGATGCCACTATTGAAGCTTGAATACTTAAAATATCTCGATCCATCCTTGAAAGAATCGGATAGTGTTTTTCTTTGTCCTTCCACCATTACAAAACATCAAAGGAGCCGTCGGGATTCTCTGATTCAAGTCCCTACGACAAATAAACTTGAAGCTCATTTAGTTGTGAACTATCACCAATATTATCACCTTTAGAACCCCTGAACTCCGTCCAAGAACTAAGTATTTTTAGGCCCGCAGTTCTTTTAGATGATTGCGAACTAGACGAAGTAGGAGTTGGAACATTTGGTCTAGCATGATCTAAGGCAAGTTGATAAGCATTATAAATTGTTTGAGCATTTATTTTAGTTGAGGCTTTTGCATCTGCAAGTGTAGCAAATTCCTCATCTGGAAGTGATAAAGCCTTATAAATATTTGTATACCAAAACTGAGGACCTCCTAATTTCATGGTAGGATTTAACATGGCACCAACACCATAAAGAGGGGGGATAGGGAAAAAATATTTTTTAAACTTATCTTTCATAGAATTAATAGCAAGTTGATAAATTACCCCACCCTCTGAAAACTGAGTAAACAAATTTGCAAGTGCTGTAATATAAACTAAACAGTTAGAAATAGTAGGATAATATTGCCCAGATAATTCATTTGTAGCAACATGAAATTGTTCTAAAAAATCTACAAGAATTTTAACATTAGTCCAATCCTGATTTGTAAGGTGCTCATCATCATCATCATCATCATCACCACCAACACGAGCATTAAACGTTGCGTTTATTGGGTTCCTATATTCATATGCAATAATTAAACTTTCATACATGTAATTCCATCTAGTCGGACAAGCTTTAGGAACCTTTCTTTCTCTAAGGCCAAATTCATCACATTTATTAAAATATTCTCTAAGTCTATGTCACGACCCAAATATCCCTCCGAAGGAGTCGTGATGGCACCTAGTCTCTAAACTAGGTAAGCCTAACATTTACTGAAATGACATTGATATTTATTAACTTCAAATGAAATTTCTCTAAACAACTTACAATTCCCAAAACCGGTAGTACAAGTCATATGTTTTTCTAAGAGTAGTTATACAAAATAAATACATCACTGTTCCAAACAAAAGGAACATATGGAAATAAGTACAATTGAAGATGACTCCGAGGACGGCGAACGCTGGTGCAGGCTTACCTTGAGTCTCCACCGCAACGAACAACTACTATCGATCAAATACCTGGGTCTGTACACAAAAATGTACAGAAGTGTAGTATCAGCACAACCAACCCCATGTGCTGGTAAGTGCCTAACCTAACCTCGGCGAAGTAGTGACGAGGCTAGGACCAGACTACCGAATAAACTTGTGCAATATAGCGTACAAAATAATAGGAAGCAGATAACAATGATGGCAACAATGATCAACCAATGATATATAAATAGCAGGCAACAAGAACACCATAAATGCATTTCAACAAATAATAAATACAAGTGCAATCAATTAATCGAGTCCTTCAAATATAAATGTTTCGCCTATAAATCCTTCAAGTAATAACCTCTAAGATAATATGCTTTTCAATAAATATATTTCGAATATATTTCCTACAAATAAGTATCTTACAAGTACGCATCTTTCGAATATAATTCTTTCGAGTAAAGGTCACCTTGTGACGCCTCATTTCATAATCATAAATAATATAGGTCTCAGCCCACTTTCATATTTTCATGGAACCTCGTGCCCACATATTTCTGTCTCATATTGCACATCAATATCCTCATATTACTCAGTTCATACGTTCCATAACCCAATACAATTAAGAATGTTCAAGGATACTCATTCACTTAACATAAAGTAGAGTACATCTCCCAACCCAATTAGGAAATCAACAAGAAAAGATGAAGTTATTTTTAGAAATTATTTGATAAAGAAAATACCCTTTTCAATTGAAGTACAATATCGAATGAATTGTTACCTTTAATATGAGAAATCAATAAATTAAAACATAGAAGAAATTCCTTTTTATGTAAGGTACAACCTCAAACGGTTTAAGGAAAATTTAGCTGAGAAATCAATTGAGTTAAAAATGTAACAATTGTTGAAATTTGAAGTATTGAATATATATAAACAAATAGGGCGAGGTATTGTCAACACTATGAATTCCCACACAAAGGATCACAACCGTAAAGGAATCTAAACCATTAAAACACTTGAATTGATAACAACAATTACAACGGAGACAAAATATTCACGGAAGGATTACAGCTCAGCACAGAGATAATAACCGGGGATCTCGCAGGATACCGTCCTGTAGTCCCCAAATATAAATATCCAGTTGATCTCCCGGGTGCAGTCCCGTAGTCCAACTCATAATGCGCGGGGATCTACCGGAATCCCGATCCGTAGTCCCAAATGTAAATATTCAGTACTGGGGGAATCTCCCGGGAATCTAACACGTAGTCCCAAAGTAAATGTGCAGGGGGATCTCCCGGGAATCGAACCCGTAGTCCCAAAGTAAACAAACAAGGGGGAGCTACCGGAATCCCACATCCGTAGTCCCAAAATAAATACACAACGCAACCAACAGAATCAACAGTTACATCACAACAGAAGGATCGAACATCACCACAATACATACAACAACAAAAAATGAAAATAATACAAGGTACGACAAGTAAATCAACTCAGGGGCTGTAAATAACGAGAAAATGGTGGAACCAGCTCAAAGGAATAACCACAGAAAAGAATACTGGCATAAAGGAAACAGTTCAATAACGGAAAAACTAACACGTAGCAACGATCCTACAATATACAAGTCAATAATGAGGAAATCAACACGAGTCAAGTAGTTATGAAATATAACATAACAATAGGAGAGGCAAAACTCTTCAGTTAAGTCAAATAGGAGTCACATTAATCAAAGTATAAGACTCACGGGCATGCTTGACACCAACGTATAGATACTCGTCACCATGCCTATACGTCGTACTCGACAAATAACACATAACAATTATGACACAAATCCTAATCCCTCAAGCTAAGGTTAGACCAAACACTTGCCTCGCTTTGCAACCAATTCAAAATTTCAACAAGCCTTTGCCGTGCGAATTTGTGCCCGAATTTCTCAAATCTAGTCATAAACAATTCGATTCAGTCAATAAAATTTATAGGAATTACTTCCATATGAATTTCTACATTTTCCATTAAAAATCCGAAATTCAACTCAAAATCACCCGTGGGGCCCACGTCATGAATCCCGAAAAAACTTACAAAATTCGAATACTCGTTCCGATACGAGTTCAACCATACAAAAATTATCGAATTCCGACATCGGATTGCCTTTCAAATCCTCAATTAAAGTTTTGAAGATTTCTACCATTTTAAACCCAATCTTTACCTATTTGAACTCAACAATCTTCCCATAACCTTAGTGTTACAAGCATGTATAACTAATACTCAAACATCCATGAATCATCTTACTAATTACCCATTTCTAGTTAGATTTCGAAATTGAAGAATTGGGGAAAAAGAAATTCTTACATCTTTGATGAAGAACTTGAGGAATTTCAAGGTTTGGACAAGATTTTGATGAACCAAAACACTTATGCTTCTTTCTCTCTCTAGAAACGTTCTCCCCTCTCTCTAAAACACCAGAAATACCCAAAAATATGAACCCTAAATGAGTTATATGAAATAGGGGTCGGGTCAGAAAAAACCCGTTTTTGTACAGCCGCGCCGCGTGGGGTGCCGCAAGGGGCGGCGTGGTAATGAAAAATGTGTTTAGAAACGAAATTGAAGGTGCTCTGATAATTTACACAGCCGCGCCGCATGGGGCGGCGCATGGTGCGGCGCGGTAGTGTAAAATTCTACGCTGCTTTTGGTAATTTGGTCATAACTTCTTGTAGGAGTGTCCAAATGACGAACGGTTTGAAGCGTTAGAAACTAGACTTGAAGATCTTTCATTTGATAGGTTGTTCATCACATGAAACCTTATAACTATTTATATATGATCATCCAAAGTGGGGTCTTGTGCGTACTCATTTGCAACTTTAGTCTTTTATGAAATTATCCAACTTGGCTTAGACTTAGGACTTTCTTTAGACCTAATATATCTTATAGTACGCCTCGTACCCTTTCTATCACATCCATTTGGTATCCATCACGGTAATAGACCTCTTCCACATATAAAATAATATAATTTGAACACGTCAACTTTCTTACTTCGCCAAATGCGCTGAATTGTCTTATGGACTTCCAAATCCAAATTCGGACACACGTCTAAGTCCGAAATCACCATACGAAGCTATTGACATCATTAAAATTCCATTTTGGGGTCGTTTGGGCAAAAGTCAACTCTTCGGTCAACTCTTTCCATTTGAGCTTCAAAATAAGATCTTGATTTTTCTTTAAATTTAACTCCGAATCTTACGAAAACCAAACTTGACCATACATGCGGGTCATAATGCACATTATGAAGCTTCTTGGGGTCTTAAGCTGCTGAACGGGGCGCTAATTCTTAAAATGACAAGTCGGGTCGTTACAGTCTACTTCTACGGTTTGAATAAAAAAGCCAATTAAGAGCCATTTTAACCTTTTCAATTTCAACATTTAAAATTTTCATACCATCACCGACGATTAAATGGTAAATATGACAAATACATCTAACATGGAAAATATTATTAAATACAGGATTTAGTGTAGTTGTAAGCAAGCCTATAGCATTAGTGTTACTAGAAGCATTATCCATTGAAACTGACATTATTTTATCTCTAATGCAAAAATATCTACAAATATCTGCAACTGTGTTAGCAATAAACTTACCTATCTGACGTGAATTAATTATTTTATACGCAATAATGCGCTTTTGCATTTTTCATTCCTCATCAATCCAATGAGTGGTAACAGTAAGATAATCACAGTCATTACCACTTCTACCAATATCAGTAGTAATAGCAACGCGACAATCTATATGAGTAAATAAATAGCACAAATATTATTCATATTCATGTTTATATTTATAAATATTGCTCTTTACGGTTGCGCGAGGCCATCCTTTATAAGTAGGATTAAAAACTCTTCTAATATAATGCACAAAGTGAGGGTTAGAAGGAAAACTATAGGGTAAGCACATAACAGTAATTATTTTTGCCAATTCTTCACGATCTTTATTTGGAGTAATATAAAATGCCACCGGTAACAGTGTTAATTCCCGGTTGAACTAGATTTGACCCGGTAATAGGGTTAACCTGAGTACCTACACTTGTCCCCTCTTGCGCAGCTTTCATTTGAAGAAATCTAGCTTTATCTTTAGGGTGTGTCTTTATGTGTCTAGTCAAAGTACCCGTACCGCTACGGTCTCCAGTAAATTTATGAGCAATCAAAGTCCCACAAGTTTTACACTTAGCCTTATTTTTATCTCTTAGTTGAATAAAAAAAGTGTCAAACAAGAGATGTTTCGCACCGTTTAGAAGGTTGTCTATTAAAAGTAGGGGTTACTACAGGAAGGTCAGGCGGGGCATTATTTGGATTATTATCAGTTAGGTTAACAACAGGACTAGTGGGTGTATCATCTAAATCCGGTTGCGTTTCATCTAAATCATCATTTTCCTCATCATTTTCATCGATAGTTGGATTACCATAAAGAGTATTCATGTATTCATCATTTAATTGTTGACCTGGTGCAATATCATGGTAAAATTGACTATCGGTAAATTGAAAACAAGGGTTATCACTATCAAGAATAACAGGTGAAGGAGGACGGGTAACAGGTCTGCGTCGGGGAGTCGGGGGAGGAGTAGTAGCTTGGCCACTAGATTCACCAATTTTAGATTTTTCCTTACCACCAAATATTTTTTTCAAAGAAAAGGCCATATTAATTATAATTATACAAACTAAAACAAACAAAACTATAATATTAAAACTTAAGAGTTGGAACGAGTTTACCGAATTGATGAACAACTTGAAAATAGTATATCGTTGAAGACTTGAAGACTTGAATACTTCAATTCACCAACTTCACAATTTTTCACAAATTGCAATAATAAAGTAAGCAATTATAGAAGAAAATTAGAGAGAGATTGAGAGAGATTGATGATTTTGTGAGTAAAAAAATAAAAGAATGAGGGGGTATTTATAGTTGAGAATAGGGAAAAAGTGTAATTATAAAAAGTTTGAGGTTAAAACAAAGTTTGAGTAGCAAATGGCTATTTTTTAAAAAGCCAAACGGCTAAATTGGCAGGCCAACGACTAGTTTTTAAACTTCCAACCGTTGGCCAATTTTTTTAAAAAAAAAAAATTTTGAAAAATAGTCGTTGGGCCCGTTAGGCCCGGTTGAACCGGCCCAGGCCCGCCAGCCGGTCCCGGGCTAAACTGGCCCGGGCTCGCGGTCTCTCCATGCTGGACCGGCCCACAGTGGGTTCCTAGGACCGCTTGGGACCGGACCATACGGGCCAGCCCGTTTAGCCCAAAGCCCATGTGGGCTTGTGGGCCTAGGCCGGTCCCGGGCTGGGCCCGGACCACAATACAGCCTTACTTACGTATCATGTTCCACATAAATCAGACCAAGCGTAGTTCGGGAAAGTAATGGCAAAATAAACTAAAAACAAAAATCATTTTGGATTTCTCATTTATAACTTTTTTTCGGTTTTCAAATACAAAACAGGAAATACGATAACGAGAGACTCGACAAACTCAACTATACTACGACCAACTCTGACACCATCTAAAAGAATCAGTACTACTGGACATGACTATAAAGTACAAGACAACATAAAAAAGCAGACTCACATAAAAGAGTCTCCTTAAGCAACTCCTGAATGCAGCGGTCCTGACTGGATGGTCCTGGGGCGTCCGTCATGCTCAAACTCTGGTAAGTAGATCCATACCTTATGAGAAAAATAAGACCAAATAGAGTTAAAGTCTTAGGACACTATGTAAGACAATAACACTTCCTATTGGGCACATGCAAGACATGATTGAGGCTATTTTTGCAAAATTGGACTACGTGGCCAAAAGGTGGCTAGAAGTGCAAACTCAACAAAGGTGACCTCTAAGACATGGAAAAATTACTTCCCAGAAATGACCCATTTTGTAGAATGCAAAGTCAACAGAATGGACCTTAAATAGAGAGGACACCTTGTTGTAGACTTAGGACTCTAAGACATGGGTCACTGAGCCAGTTTTTGCGAAAATGACCCCATTTTGCAAAAACGAACGATGTGGCCAAAAGACTAGACATGCAAATTCGACAAGGACGGGCCTTAAAGTAAAGAGAGACCTGATTGTAGATTCAAGACTCTCCGGACACAATTAAGCAAGCCATTTTGAAAAAAATAATCCTATTTTGCAAAAAGGCCGATGTGGCCAAAAGTGGCTAGACATGCACGATTTGACTACGATCCCCGAAGCCAAGAACTTAAGACTCACTAGGAAAACTAGACCCTATATGGGCTGCCTACGTATCCCGCTCCCGAAAGACGAGAATTAAGTATGTGTAGTTCGGGAAGATTGGATACGGGCAAGAATTACAAAAAAAACTGATTTGGAAAAAATATATTTTTTGTCTTTTTTTTTCTTTTCTTTTTTGAAAAATGATGGGAAAGTGCAAAATCTTTTAGGATTTTTTATTTTCATTTTTTTGGTCTTTTTCTTGTAAAAAAAACATTTGGTGAAAGAAAAATATAACTGGGCCCTACTTGCTTCATTTTTAAACTTCACTCTCTTTTCTTTCTCATTTACCCTAAACCATCATTGGTCTACCAAATGACCCATTTACCCTTAAAGAATGCAACATGTAGCACATAAGATGCATCAGGATGGTCTATTAATTTTGGGTACACCTGTCCTAGACGGACCCAACCCCTGTGTTGAGTCTCCAAAGTCAAATGCACATGATGTAAACAAACGTGCCTACTAGGGATCCGGCATGAAGTTATGTCATTCTAGGTTTAAACCTGGGGGTGTGTTCTAGACATGGCTTACCCAAGCGGACAACTCGAGCCGAGGTGGGGGCAATGTACCACGAGCACGAAAGTCTACCCGGCCTAGTTGTTGATCCGGCCTTGTTCTATTTGGTATGACTTCTAACAGAAAAGTGGGCCACGCTTATGTGTGCACCATATTTTTAGAAGACTCAGAAGGGAGGCGTAAGAAGACAGTTTATACAGTTCAAATAATATCAAAGCGGTAAATGAGCAGCAATTAGCACATTAAGCCCACAAACACAGTAATATCAACAAACAATAAAGCCAAGTACAGATTACATTACAAGCTCGAATTCTGAACCCTGAACCAGAAGTTCTGGGTTCTTGTCCCCAGCAGAGTCGCCAGAGCTGTCACACCTCCTTTTTCCCGAGGGGATAGGAAGTTTTTCCAATTGAAGTGACATTAATCGAAATGAGATTATTTATTTAATTTTAGAGTCGCCACTTGGAATAATTTATGGTGTCCCAAGTCACCGGTTTTATTTTGAAATCCCAAATCGAAGAAAATTTGACTATGTTTAAAGTCTGCGAAAACCAGAAGACCGGGTAAGAAATTCTGTTAACCCGGGAGAAGGTGTTAGGCATTCCCGGATTCTGTGATTTTAGCACGGTCGCTTTGATCATACCTGGCTTAAATAGTTTATTTAATTACTTATTTTAAACCTATGCATATTTTCCTTTTTACCACTTTTAATTAATTGATTATTCGCGATTGTGGAATTATCTTGAAATGAGTCACGCGCACGTGTACTCGTTTTGTTTGGTATGTCAAAGTCATGCCACGCATATGTGTACACAACTAATAACACTTTATTATACGAAGCTTGCTTTGTCAAAGTTGCGCGAACGCATACCTTGCTTTTAATGATGAAAATCATAATTATGTCACGCGAACGTATACATAATCACGATAATTTGATTAATCAAGAGCGCGCCTAAAGCATGCTAAAGTTTGCCTACCCGAGCGTTAACGGCCTGGCATGCTACTAGCGGTCAAAAATAAAATAAAGTAGCGCACATATAATGCTCAAATTTTAATTCTGCTCCTTTAAGTCCGATCCAACGGCCATTAATAGAATAAAATCAAACAAGAAAATTAATCAAAAGCATTCTTAAGTTCAAATCACTTCCTTGTCTTCGAGATAGCATCGTCTTCAATTTCAACTTTTTAACTAAACCCATAACTCCAATCCAATTCATTACTTATGTTCTCAACTAAAGAATAAGTGATTCAAAGCATAGCAACTATTCTTCCAAGAACATACTAACATATAAATTATAATATCAGCCACAAAATCAATTTGTAAAGTCAAGAAATCAACAACAAAGTTATAACAAAAAAATGCACAAAAAGAAAGAGAATTAGACCTTTAATAATAATTTTCTTCTGACAAAATTGGACTGAATCCACACTGAATCGGGAATAAGAAAACTCGACCAAGACCAACGAACTGAAACTCGCCGGCGAACTCGAATTCGACTTCTTTAACTCGACCAAAATGAGGCGAGCGACAGATTTTCGGCGACGACGGCTTAAATGATGGCAACGACAGTAGTTTAGGGAGTGCGGCCGTGGAGATAGAGAGCTTGAGAGATGGAGGTGGATAATCTCGATTTTTTTATATATTGGGGCGGCAGATTGTCCGATCTTGGTGAGGTGTGTGGCTGCTGGGGTATGAAGGCGGCAGCAAGGGTGTTTTGGAGAGGGTGGGGTGACTGAAGCTTTTTGAGAAGAGGAGAGGTGAGAATCTGGCTGTGAAAACGATGGAGAAATCTCCATTTTTGGGGAGGTGCCGCTGCTCCTCTTGGGGGAGCTAAAAAAATGGCTAATAAAAGGGGAAAAGGAAACGGCGGTCTTCAGTCTTAGGTCTAGGGTCCTCTCTAGGTTTCCTAAGGAAATTGTGTGATATATAAAATCTATGTGTCTATCGGGTCAGATCCCTGCCCCCATTTTCTTTTGGTGCCCATCAAAGATAATATGTATGAAAAATATATGTGAGTAATTAATGAATGCCATGTGATAAAAATGTGATTGGAAAAATATTCAAAGTGAGGTCAGTCACGTGAATTTGCTAGAGAGGATAAGGAGGAATTGGCTATTTGGACCTTTCGATTGGCTCTTTTTCTTTTTGAGTTTTCTTTTGACAAAAGCAAATAAATAAAGGAAGTACCTAGATTAAAACTAGTAACTAAATATATTCATTGATCTTTGGCAAGGAAAAATTTAAGAAAATCTTATAATCAGCATAAGAAATAAATAAATGTCACTGACCTATTTGTTAAAAAGTAAAAAAAACAAAATATATTTTTGTGAATTTTCTTTCTTTTTTCCAAATAATAATAGACACTCATACTCTAAAAATGTGATTCTTTTCCGTAACCTTCCTTTTGTCAAAGAAAATCTACTAAAGGTAAAATAATAATTAAAATGTCAATATTAGACTTGAAATAAAAATTTAAGCACTAAAATGGTGTAAAATCAAGGAGGGTCAAAAATTACGTGTCTACAGAGTATATCCGACATAAGTTCACTACGAAAAGTTCAAAGGGAAACCTACTTATCCAGATGTGATTAATCCTTGCTTGCGAAACGCACAGTTTTTCATGCATATTTCCGTAATATAGCCATTCCCCATTCATGTGATAGATTGTTGGGTTTTTAAGCTTATTTTAGTTTAAAAAGGGGTGTATGGAAAATAGAGGAAAAATAAAATATTTGAGTTGCTCTCCTTGACAAAGGGACATTGTCCCATATTGGAGGAGGAAAAGACTTTTGATGGGTATATATACAATTTCTCTTCTTCTAGCTCTTAAAGAGTTAAGAAGAAGGCAAGCCTCACGCCATCGTCGCCGTCATCGTCGCTCGGCTTCGGCTTCGGCTTCGGATTTGGTCAAATGATCGATTGATTGATTGATTAATATTTTGGACAAAATTTATTTGTTAATAGTAAATATTAACGTAATATTATTAAATCCGAATTATCCGTTTTTGTAACGGAAAATTAATTTTCCTTTGCGTTTTGAATTCCTCTTTTAATTTGCGTAAATGGCCATTTACGTTATGGCCGTTTTATGTGAATAGTCATAACTGACCTCTGAAGAGTTGCACCTCTTCGTTTGAACTCAACATGTTGGCTATAAATAGCAGTCTATTCTCTAAGATTTTTCATACAAAATTTTGAATTCTCCTTGTTTCTTCTGCATTGTTTTAACTGGAAGAAAGCTACAGTAAGTGTGATTTGCTACCGATTATTGTGTTCGCTGAAACACTGGGGTTTGAAGTACCGCTACACCAGTGTGTAATCCGTTCTATCCTTGGAGGAAATAATCCACAACTTTCGGGTACGGGGGGGGGGGGGGGGGGGGGGTTTAAGTTCCTTAAGGAAACATTGTGAATTCAGTGGGCTCGGATTAAATTTTGTTTCTTTTACATTTCTGTTTATACGTTATTTTTCTTCTCCAAAATTATTTTACAAGTATAGTCTGGTAACACAAACATGCTGATATCTCCTTTAATTAAGGAAATATCATGATAATGAGAGAGAAAAAATAAAATTAAAAAAATAAATTAATTTCAACAAAGAACTGGTATGTTACATATATAACTTGTAAAGATATCCAGTCTATTAGCAACTAAGAGTTCAATTGAACAGTTTATTGCTTCTGACTTGAACTATGTATATAAATATAACAATTAAAAAGAATGATATTACCATCATTCTGAACCCACTGATTCTAACTTTTGGATTCGCCTATTTTATTTAACTAGTTGACGTTGCAGATCCTCGAAACTCCAATCCCTTCTCATCCCAGGGCTCCTTACTAACCTGGGCGGACCACCTGGAAACTCCACCGGACCGCTGTTATGAAGCCGGCGAGAACCTTTTTTAACCTTGTCCACCGGGCCCCGAGGCGAATGAGCCATGTTTTCAGGCCTAGGTGCTAAATTCCCTGACCAGCTCCTTTCAGCCCTGAAGTAATCAGATTTTTTACTATTTTTATCAACATTGAATCCTGCCTTTAATTCATTTTCTGAATCTGTCCTCAGAATCTTGCAGGTCAAGCAGCTGAGACTCATATTTGAATATATAAAATAAGAAGAAGAATAAGGAAAGATTGCTTGTGTGGATTATAGAATAAGGATAGCCTGAGGTACCTAAAGAGAGAAAGAAAAAAGGAAGATGAGTCTTTACGTTGTTCAATTATCTTAAATTTCGGCCCTTCATGCAATAATGAACGTAAGAGAAAATGGGGGATTTTGTTACGAACTGATGTTTCTGAGATTGCATGAGTTGTTTTAGCTTTTCTTTTACCCATTTAATATTACTTGAGACGCTAATTATTTGGTTGATAATGGCCAATCGTTTTAGTGTTCTGTTCAAGATTTGGATCCGAAAATGAAGCTGAATCAATTTTTAGTTAATGGCTAATATATTTTCTTCGGCTCAAATTAATTTGCACTAAGCATAGTGGTTGGGCGGAATTTTTACTCGTTACATAAATTTAGCCCATCCTAATCCAATGGGCCATTTTGCGTTCAACCCATTTTGACCCGTGTATTCCGGGAGAAACATATTTACAAGTGGTCCTTCAAAAGTAGCCACTATTTCAAAAGTAATCAAAATTTAGCCACGTTTCATGTAAAGATAAATCTGAATGAAAACACTATCCAAAATCCGGAAAAATACTTCAGCATAATATACTAGAATTCCAGTATAATATACTGGACTTCCAGTATATTATATTGGAGTTCCAGTATAATATGCCGGTCCAGCATAATATGCTTGAAGTTCATACACATGTGCACCGATATCCAATATTATGCTGAAACTTTCTGTGTTGCAGCAAGATACTGCTATTTTTCAATGACTTTGCAAACGCTGGCTATTTTTGAATGACCAGTCCGAGAACTAGCTAGCCCGTGTTATTTTTACGTGTATTCCTCAGCCGCTGATCCAACCCGTTTAAACTTGGGTGGGTTACACATAAATGGATTAGAATTGACACCTCTATTGGAGGAGCACATGCAGCAAGAGATTTAGTGCCTTCAAAATCAATCATCAGAAAAACACACGCAAAAAGGAAAAAAGGGAAGAAGTATGCCAGAAAGAGCACTCACAAACAATACTAGACAATAGTAGTGTGCTTTTGCTGTCATCAACCACTTGATTATCACAGGCATTCACAGCCTAATGCATTCGTCTGTACATTAACCTTGACGATGAACATCTATCCGACCTATTCAAACCATTTTCACACCTATGGCCAATATATATATATATGTACGTAGGTGATTAGTTAGATCATTAAAACTAAAAAGAATATTTATAATTGGATTCTGAGTTTGTTGTATCACTAAAGCCTCGGGTCGATGTTTTACCTAACCGCGCCATTCCATGATCTAAGTTTAAACCAGATCTAAATCTCAAGATTATATTAGTTGACTTAGTTCTATGTCCCTAATAATGCCGAAAACAAACAAATATTAGTATCCGTTTGGATTGGCTTAAAAAAAGTTATTTTTCAGCAGAAATAGCTTTTAAGCCAAAAGGCAATAAGTTGGGGTTACCAAGCTTATTGTTTTTGGCTTGTTTTAAGTAGTTTTTTTTAGTTATTTTAAGCACTTTTTGACTTTGCCAAACACTGAAAAAGCTAAAAAGAGCTTAAAAGCTGATTTGACCAGCTTAAAAGCCAATCCAAACACCCTCTTAATGGTGGGGCCCATGTTATTTATCCTAGTGATAGAGTGCAAGTAAATGTGTTAGGCCGCGTCACACCATATGGTCAACAATATTACACTCAAGTTGCCAATTATGGTGACCATATACTTATTTTGAAAAAGATAAGGTTCCCATCTATTGACTGGGTTGCATTATATATACCAACAAAATATACAAAGAGAGGGGGCTTGGCCTGACTTCAATACAAAAATGTGTAGTACTAGTAGATACAAGGTACACATACACATAACAAAGATTATAACAACTTAGCTCACAAATAATTTTGTATTATCATATCTGATCCTTATATTAAGGAAGTTGCTACTTAATTACCCAACTGATAAGGTCCCATAATAGGGATATCCTGATAATCAAACAGGATAAAGGCATCTTGAAGGCAGGAACCATGTTTCGCTAAACCATCGGCCACTTGATTTGCTTCTCTAAATCAGTGATTTACCTCAAAATTTTGCTTGGAGATTAAAATCTTTGCGGTGTCCTCTATAAATGCTTTGAGTTTGCAATTAACTGCTGTGTAATTAATTAAGCATATTTGCCACTATGAGGGAGTCCGATTGTTCAATTTCTGTGTTGCTTGTATTTTATATATACATGTGATACATTTCTTGTAATTCTCATCCATTAACTGAAACTTTCACATAGTTCATTTGTAGTACAAATACAAATTTAACTGTTCATACAACCTAAGATATTTTATTTTGCCTTCCACTCGGGCATTACTTTGTTTCTCGATCTTACTACATGACTGTCTCATCTCCAAGTGCAACGTCCACCTGATGTAGATGAGTTCTTTTTTTTTTTTTTTCTTTTTTCTTTTTTCATATATCGTTTCTGCTGGCCATTCTCTGGGTACAAGGAATTCCCCCTTGTTCATGCAATCAACATTACTTACGATACGACGTTTTTTGGACATTAAGAAGAGAGACTCGTACTTAAATAAGCCCTAAATAAGCTATGCCCCATAAATTAATTTGCCAATCTTGCAGCGCTGCCGAATTCGTTAAAGTTTTCAGATTTTTATTAGTGATAATAAGTGAGCCATCATATTATATGAGTATATTGACAGTACATGGTCTGTCCATTTTTGGTTTCTTAATACTGAGGCAGCAAAGATTTCTCTTGTTCAGTCGTTCTATTTAATAAATTTTCCTGTCAATCTAGTTCTTTTGATTTTTTGTATGTATTTACGATCAATTCCCTTGTGATCTTCCTTCACTACTAGAAATCCGGTAAAAAGCGACCACAAAAAGCGACCAAAGTTGGTCGCTTATAGGCCTAAAAGCGACCAAAAAGCGACCAAACATGCCTGGTCGCAATATAGCTGGTCCCTTTATTTTAGGGACCAAAGTTGGTCGCTAATTAGCGACCAACTTTGGTCTCTAAGGTAAAGGACCAAATATTCCAGGTAAAGACTATAGCGACCAGCTTTGGTCGCTTTATTATTTTAATAATATAATTTTGGCGACCAAAGTTGGTCTCTAAATGATAAAAACATTTTTTTTATTTATTCTTAATCATAAAAAAGCGACCAACTTTGGTCTCTAATCCAAATATTATATTTTAAAATCTGGAAAATATAGACCAAGGTTGGTCGCTTTTTTATTTATTTATTTATTTTTTTTAAATAAGCGACCAACTTTGGTCGCTAATTTCAAGAATTTAATTTTTTTTTTTTTAAAATAAGCGACCAAAGTTGGTCGCTATATTTCCAGAATTTTTTTTTTTAATGGAATAGCGACCAAGGTTGGTCGCTTTTTGAGAATTCTGGGTAAAAAGCGACCAACTTTGGTCGCTATTGCCCAGAAAATTATTTTTTTTAATAGAAAAGCGACCAAAAAGAGACCAAAGTTGGTCGCTTTTCTGGGTATTATTTTGGCAGAAACTGCCTGTTTTGGCAGCTGCACCACCTGGCAGTCATACCAAATCCCTATTACAAGCAACAACAACAACAATACCAACAACAATACCAACAACAACAACACAACAACAACAACAACAACAATACAAAAACAACATTAAAACCAACATTAAAACCAACAAAGTTTTATAGTTCAATAGAACTACCACATTAAGCGAACCAAACTAAGTTAACTCTTATTACAAGCCCATTCGAAAACCGATTCTATTTGTCTAGTTCAAAGTGTATAAAAGTCAATGAGTGTTGTATAATAAAGTCATCAACCCCTTCTACAAAATCCTCCCGCAATCCTAAATTNGGAGGCCCATAGCTCGCGGTATTCATTTCATCCGGGTGTCGCGAAGATGTATCAGGATTTGAGGCAGCACTAATGGAGGAGAAGAATGAAGAAAGAAATTGTGGGATTTGTGGCTCTGTGTCTCAATTGTCAACAGGTGAAATATGAGCATCAGAGACCTGGTGGCTTGCTTCAGCAGATGGATATTCCCGAGTGGAAGTGGGAGAGGATTACTATGGACTTTGTTGTTGGACTTCCTCGGACTTTGAAGAAATTTGATGCTATTTGGGTGATTGTTGATCGGCTGACCAAGTCCGCGCACTTCATTCTTGTGTGTACTACCTATTCTTTAGAGCGGCTGGCAGGGATTTATATCCGGGAGATTGTTCGGTTGCATGGTGTTCCGGTTTCTATCATCTCAGATAGAGGTACTCAGTTTACTTTGCAGTTTTGGAGAGCCGTGCAGAGAGAGTTGGGTACTCATGTGGAGTTGAGCACAGCGTTTCATCCTCAGACGGACGGACAGTCCGAGCGTACCATTCAGATATTGGAGGACATGTTGCGTGCTTGTGTCATTGATTTTGGAGGTTCATGGGATGAGTTTTTGCCACTTGCAGAGTTTGCCTAAAACAACAGCTATCAGTCCAGCATTCAGATGGCTCCGTATGAGGCTTTGTATGGGAGGCGGTGTAGATCTCCAGTTGGTTGGTTCGAGCCCGGTGAGGCTAGGCTATTGGGGACAGATTTGGTTCAGGATGCATTAGAGAAGGTGAAGGTGATTCAGGAGAGGCTTCGTACAGCACAGTCGCGTCAGAAGAGTTATGAGGACCGGAAGGTTCGAGATGTATCCTACATGGTTGGTGAGAAGGTATTGCTGAAGGTTTCGCCCATGAAGGGTGTTATGAGATTTGGGAAGAAAGGGAAGTTGAGCCCGCGGTTCATTGGGCCTTTTGAGGTACTTAGGAGGATTGGGGAGGTGGCTTATATGCTTGCTTTGCCACCCAGCTTGTCGAGTGTGCATCCGGTATTCCATGTTTCTATGCTCTGGAAGTATGTTGGGGACCCGTCTCATGTGCTGGACTTCAGCACGGTTCAGCTGGATGATGATTTGACCTTTGATGTGGAGCCAGTGGCTATTTTGGGTCGTCAGGTTCGAAAGTTGAGGTCGAAGGATATAGCTTCAGTGAAGGTGCAGTGGAGAGGTCGGCCCGTGGAGGAGGCTACCTGGGAGACCGAGCGGGAGATGTGGAGCAGATATCCTCACCTATTTGAGGCTTCAGGTATGTTTCTTGACTCGCTCGAGGACGAGCGTTTGTCTAAGTTGGGGAGGATGTGATGACCCAACCCGTCGTCTCATGAGTTACCGCTCCGTTTTCCCCATTTTCTGCTTCTTTATGCTTCATTATCAGTGTCTTGTGTGATCGAGTTGGTTTGGAGTGGTTTTAGTAGGAAATGAGACACTTAGTCTCTTTTAAGAAGGCTTGAGTTGGAAAATTCAACCGGATGTTGACTTACGAGTTAGAGGGCTCGGATGCGAATTCCGATGGTTCGGTTAGCTTCGGGAGGTGACTTCTTACTTAGGAGCGTGATCGGAAGTGGTTTTGGAGGTCCGGTGTGGAATTAGGCTTGAATTGGCGAAGTTAGTATTTTGGCGATTTTCGGTTGATAGGTGAGATTTTGATCCGAGGATTGGAATGGAATTCCAAGAGTTTCTGTAGCTTCGTTACGTGATTTGGGATGTGTGTGTAAAATTTCAGGTCATTCGGAGGTGATTTGGTTGGGTTTTTGATCAAATGCGTGTTTCGGAAGTTTTAGAAGAACTTAGGCTTGAATTCGATGTAATTTGATGGTTTTGGTGTTGTTTGAGGTGTTTTGATGATTGGAACAAGTTCTAATGATGTTTTAGGATGCGTTGGTGCTTTTGGTTGAGGTCCCGGGGGCCTCAGGGTGATTTCAGATGGCTAAGCGGGAAGTTTGAGACTTAAGGAATTGCAGAAATTGCAGCAGCAGTTGCAGGTGCATTTTGGCCTTCGCGATCGCGTGAGGTCCCTCGCGATCGCGTAGAAGGATTTTTGGCAGGCCTATTTTTGTTCTTCGCGTTCGCAATAGTGGGTCCGCGAACGCGGAAGGTAAATTTTTGGTGCTTCGCGTTTGCAGTGTGGAGTCCGCGTTCGCATAGTAGAAGTGAGGTCCAGCTAAGTTATTCATCGCGTTCGCGTATATGGTGTCGCGTTCGCGTAGGTTCAGGGGCCAAGGCATCGCGTTCGCAGGAGTACGGACGTGTTCGCAAAGAGTTATTTTGGTCAAGGTAAGTTTTGTTCATCGCGAACGCGGGGGTTTGACCACGTTCGCATAGAAGAAAACTATAGCTGGGCAGAAGGGTTTTTAAAATATTTCATCCGCGAGCCTAAATCATTTTCCACCATTGTTGAGTATTTTGAGAGCTCTTTGGGAGAAATTGAAGAGGGATTCGAAGAGGATTGGTTGGAGGTAAGTTCTATGAGCCAAAAACGTGATTATATTGTGAAATTAACCTAGAAATTCATGGAAATTTAACTAAAAATGGAAGAACTAGGGCTTGGGTTTTGAGATTTTTAAATTGGAATTTGAAGGGCCATTTGAGGTCGGATTTGAGAGTTTTTGGTATGTATGGACTCGTGGCGAGATAAGGAATCCGTAGATGTGAAATTTTCTGAGTTTCGAGAAGTGGGCCCGGGGCTCGGGTTTTGCTAATTTTGGGATTTTTGATATTTTTCGATTGTTTTCGATTGGGTTTTGTTCATTTAGCATATTGTGACGTATTTGCTCTGGTTTTGGTCAGATTCGACGCGCGAGGAGGCCGATTTGAGAGGCAAGGGCATAGCGAGCTAGAGTTTTGGCCGGTTTGAGGTGAGTAATGAATGTAAATGATGTCCTGAGGGTTTGAAACCCCGGATTTGCACATCGTAGTGCTATATTGAGGTGAGACAGGCACTTGATGATGAGCGCGGGGTCGTTCACTATTGGGGATTTTGACTTGGTCCTTCCCGAGTGATGTTTTTACCGCGTAATTGATTGAAGCTTATTTGATATCATCATTTTTGTGACTAATTGTCATATTTGGGCTTTGTGCCAACTATTTGAACCCTTCGAGGAATTGCTATCACTGTTTTCTCACTATTTTGACATATTACTTGAACTCAGTCCTATTGTTTCATACTGTTTTTGCAAACTCAACCACTTTTACTCAGATTAGAAACTTAAATGATATTTCTAATGATGTTTTGGGCTGAGAACTACTATTTTATTATGGCCCGAGGGGCGTATGTGATTTCTGGACTGAGCATGGATCGGGCTGCACGCCGCAGCAGTATTATATTGATATTGACATCAGGCCGAGGGCCTAGCTGATGCCACGAGATGGCTTGATATTGCGCTTGGGCCGTAAGGGGCCCCTCCCGGAGTCTGCACACCCCCAGTGAGCGCCGTCGATGATAAGTAAATGGATCGGGTTGCACGCCGCACCGGGTACTATAGAGTACCGTACTATGTGCTGCATTCCTTTATTTGGCTATCATTTATTTGCTTATCTGTTGTAGCTTTCCATGTTTCTACTTCACTGGTTTATTGATTTCATACTACTTGGTTTAAACCACCGTATTATAGATTACAATGTGTTTATCCATAATTTCTTATTCTCAGCCTTTATTTATGTTTATTACTCACTAGGTCGGAGTACTCACATTACTCCCCGCACCTTGCGTGCAGATCCAGGTGCACCTGAGGCTGAGTGAGGATTTTTTGTTGAGCAGCGCATATCTGGGAGCATCGAGGTAGCTGCATGGCGTTCGCAGCCCTGATCTCTCCTTTCTATCCTTTGTTTTTATTTCGTATTCCCCTAGAGTGACATGCATTAGATTGATAAACCTGTATTAGAGGCTCAAACTTGTGACACCGGATCTTTTGGGCTATGTAGTAGTATTGTTATTTGAAATTCCGCACATTTAGCTCTTATTTCAGACTTCTAATATGTTGATTTGGTAATTTAATTGTGTTAGCTAAATAATGAACTGTATAATGAATTGGGTTAAGGTTGTTAATTGGTCGGGCTTGCCTAGCAGTGTGTTGGGTGCCATCACGACCGGGGTTGGGGTCGTGATAGGGTAGGTCTATAACAGAAAATGTGCTTATGGCACAAGAAATTGTTCAAGGAATCACTCAGCCCAACAAAGGTTGTAACATGGTTATCAAATTTGATATGGAAAAGGCATACGACAAACTTTCGTGGTCTTTTCTTACCTCTGTGTTACAAAAATTTGGGTTCAATGAAGTGTGGATAGATATGATATGGAGATTAGTTTTAGATGTATGGTATTCAATCATCATAAATGGAATGAGAAAAGGTTTTTTCATTCTTCCCGAGGACTCAAACAAGGAGACCCAATATCTCCCTCATTGTTTGTACTGGCTGCTGAGGTCCTTTCTAGGATGCTTAACAACCTCCAACAGGAAAGGAACTTTACTCCTTTTTCTATGAGTCCTAGGGGTTCTCAGGTGATTCATCTGTCTTACGCATATGACATTGTGATCTTCACGGCTGGTTGTTCTAAATCAGTTCAAATGATTATGAAATTGGTGAAGAAATATGAAGCGGCATCAGGACAGCTGCTCTATCATGATAAAAGTTTTTTCCTAACTAATCCTAAAGCCTCACCATCAAGAATAAACAGAATCAGAAGCACGACAGGGTTCTTGAACAAAGAATCCCCTTTTGTGTATCTTGGCTGCACTATCTTTATTGGGAGGAAGACGATAGTCTATTTTGATGGCCTAGTCTCCAAGATATCTAAAAGGCTTAATGGATGGCAAGGGAAGATGCTGTCACATGGAGGAAAATGAACTTTAGTTAAACATGTTTTGCATGCAATTCCAACATACACCCTTGCTGCGATGAATCCACCAAAGGCTACTTACAAAACACTGGAAAGATACTTTGCAAATTTCTTCTGGGGAGATAACACTGACAAGTCCAAATACCATTGGAGCTCTTGGAAGAATCTATGCTATCCCATAGAGGAAGGAGGCATTGGCATCAGGTGTCTTCAAGACATTGGAGACACATTCACAATCAAAAGATGGTGGAATTTCAGAACGCAACAAAACCTATGGACTAACTTTCTTAGGGCAAAATATTGTTCTAAAGGCCACCCAGTGGCATTGAAGGGGGCAGCTAAGCAATCTCACATTTGGAGAGACATGATGAAGATAAGAGGGAAAGCAGAACCTAACATATTTTGGATGATCAACATAGGAAATTGTACCTTTTGGTGGGATAATTGGAGTGGCAAAGGACCTATAGCCAGCACTTACCCCTCATACTCAAAGTCTTCCAAGCCAATGGTGAAGGAATTCATTAGAAATGGAAGCTGGAATCAATAGAAATTAAGGGAAACACTGCTAGACAATCTGGTTCAGCAGGTACAAGCGGTCACTATTGGAGATCAAAGCAAGGAAGATTATGCAATTTGGGATCCGACAGCAGATGGAAATTTTACCAACTTCTCGGCCTGGCAGACTACTAGAAGGAAGAAAATTCCAAATCCAATACTCTCAAAAGTATGGAATAGGGACTTACCAGCAAAGATCTCTATATTAGCATGGAGATTAATGCAAAATAAGCTCCCCTTCCAGGATGTTTTGATCAGATTTGGAAGCCGAACAACATCAGGATATGTATGTTGCTTAGTCCCTGAAAACGAGACTATACAACATAATTTTGTGGAAAGCCAGCCAGCTAGATATTTGTGGAAAAAATTTGGGGATCTGTTGGGGGTCATTGTTCAAATGAATACTGTTAGAGGCACAATAGTCCAATGGTGGAATGTTAGGCCAAAAAATGGTGTTCACGAATACTTGTTACAGATCACACCCATACTAATTGTATGGGAATTATGAAAAAGTTGGTGTGCATGTAGATATGGGAATCAGAAGAAGTTTATGACTAGGAACATGGAGCATAATGTCTACTGGAACATCAAAGCAGCATTGGGGATGTCCTTCCCCAATTGTCCTGTAGAGTGGCCTTGGTGCAGATTATGTGAAGATATTGAGAAGCTCAAGCACGTACAGAGAATTCTCCCAGTAATTTGGAGGCTGCCGGAACAAGGAACTGTCAAAGCGAACACGGATGGAAGCTACATGGAAAATAAGGGCAAGGCAGGAATTGGAGGAACCTTAAGGAATGAGGTTGGAGATTTCATTGCAGCTTTTTCCATAACAGTGCACTGTAGCAGCAATAATATGATTGAAGCTTTGGCGGCAAGAGCTGGGATTCAGCTATGTCTGAGCCAAGGTATTAACAATAGTGAGCTACAGATGGACTCACTACTCATTGTGGATATGCTGCAAAATAGGAAAAATCAAAATGCCAAGATGAGGAAGATCATTGAGGAGATCATACAGATTTTAGATCAAAATCGAGTAAAGGTTTCTCACTGTTACAGGGAAGCAAACCAACTCGCAGATGCTTTGGCAAAACATGCAACTACACTGGATAATTCGACCTTCTATGCAAGACTCCAATTATCTGGTGTCGCAAAGGGTCCATTTCAATTAGATAAATGGCAGCTACCAAGCTTTAGAAGTAGATACGATAAGGCCAATTTTTATGTAAGTTGAATATAGTGAGTTTAGGAGTCCTTTTGTCTATAGGCTCCACCCCTTTTTTGAAGAATGGTCTGGTACACCATTCATGTGTTGTATTCTGAGGTTTCGGCCTAGTCGCCCTCTTTTATTACATGAAATACAGCACCTACACTGCCAAGGCAGGGTAGATTTAACCAAAAAAAAAAAAAAAGCATGTGGAATACTTATTAGGTTACTAAATTATCACTATAACTAGGCTTTAGGAAAGCTTCTTTATTTTTTTTAAGATGAACTGTGTCATTGAAGTTGAAAGCTAAGAGAAACAAAACTATGATTAACCAGAAAGATTAATTTGAAAGTGATTGCCAAGAAAGGTATAACAAAGGCATTACTAGTTACTATATATTCTATCAGCTTTAACATTAATATTAACGTAACTATCTCTTCATGAGGTGATCTGTTGTGAGATCCACGTGTCTATTTAAGACGTTGCCATTAGTTCATACTCTATCTTTCAGTTTATGTGGCGATATTTTTTTTTTAATTTGTACCAAAAATAATGGTAGCTTTTTAAATTTGAAAATAATTTTACTTAAAGATCTTATTTTTCCCTTAAGGAGAAAATTTTTATACAGAGAAACATTTCATTTTGAGATTTGTGGTCCTTCCATGAAAATGTTATGTAATGTTTAAGACCACAATTCAAAAATCTTACAATCAAATAAGTATTATAACATGTTTATAACCACAAGTCTCATAATTCTTCATTTATTCCTTAAATTCCATACATATCCTAAGGTTGCTACATAAATTGAAACGGACGGATTAATATAACTTGAGAAAAGGAAATGATGATAATAAGGAGGAATTAGAGGTATTGTCTTCTAAGGGTACTCTAGAAGATGCTTGATTACTACGTGAAAATGAAAAGGATTCGTAAAATATATCTGATTTAGTGCAATTCCATACGCGTACAGACTAAAATATTCGAATTATTGATACTTTGAATACACTTTTGCAGTCAAAAGACATATGCTTTAGTACAAAAATATCTTATATATGATCTCACGTTGGCCCCTACATCTTTTGATCTCCTATTTGAAGCTTAAAGATGTGTACTTACTGATATAGTGACATGCCGAACCCAAAAGACAAGGGAAAAAAGGAACAACATGATTGCTTTGTCTAATTCTAGAGATACCATTTGTTCTATTTACCTCCTTTTTCCTGTTTACACCTCTTAATTCTACATTTGCGATTGAAGCTTTATTAAAAAATTTATATAAAACCCTTTGCTTGAGCACATTGGTAAGTTCAAGTAATGATTACAATGGTTCCAATCTCCTTGCCCCATCTCTGTTCATTTTTTGTAAGATTTCATGACATGAATCATAATCTTCAGTTCCGTTTTAAATTTTATCTTTTTAAATTTAAAAAATTAATGATATCTAATCTCCCTATCTTTAGAAACTTTGGGAACAAGAATATCACAACAAAAGGAATTGAAAGTGCTTTCAAATTTCGTCGCTGATCTGTCGCTAAAGTGCTCATATAGTAAACGGAATATTTTGTCGCAAATTAGTTGCTAAACAGTATTAGCGATGGAATTTCTGTTTAGCTATAAAATTCGCTATTTCATATTTTTTTAGTAGTGAATGCAAATACACTTCAAAAGTGAACTGGTTTAATGACACGTTTTTATCGAAAAAATGTTATGGCATGCATGTTGATGAACACTTCAAGTTGTAAGGATTATTTAGGTGTATGCCAAAAATCTTTTAGTTATCTTAAATTCTGTATTAGATAATTAAACACCGTTTTATAAAATAAAATGGAGTGAGTATACGTAATTAATCTTGCATAACACCCATGAAGATCTCACTTTACATTTTTCTTTTTTCCCTAAAATATTTTATTCCTCTTATGTTACAGGGAAGTCACTATTGCCTAGTAAAGATCTTGAATGGTAGTTCTTCAGTCCCTGTAATCGTAAATATCCGAACGGATCGAGGACTAATCAGGTAACGAAAGGCGGATACTGGAAAGCAACCGGAAAAGATCGAAAAGTGAATTCCCAGATGAGGACTGTAGGTATGATTAGGTGACCTACCGTAGGTCCACCTGCTTCAATTTTTCCTTCACTGCATTGAAGTGTGTCTACTCTCTTCTTCTTGTGACTTTTGCAACTTTCTCTTTCTTCTTCACTCTTCTAATTAATGTTGGCTGCAATGACTCTTTCTTCTTCATACTTCAGATTTTTTCTTCTATTTCTTTGGTCTTCAGCCTATGAAATTGTGAGGGAGATTTTCCTGAAATTTTTCTCTGTTTCATGCACCTTATTTTGTTGTTCGTTGGTAATCACAGTTTGTTGGGTATTGTTGATATTTTCTATTCATGGTGGTAAAACCCCCCTTTTCTCTTTTATTCTTCCGGAACAATATCAGATCTCTTTAATTTCTCTATGATGGTTGTGATGGTGGTCTGCTCTAATTTATCTATCAATTGTTGGGTTTGCAGATCTCTAAATGTTAGGTTTTTATACACAATTTTGGATATTTTCATGAATGAAGCTCAAATCAATTTTTACTTCCTACTTGCAAAAGGATATATAATACTAATCCCCCTTACTACTTGATCTTAATTGGTTATTTCATTTTCCCTTTTTCTTCTCGTCACTTTTGAGTATTTCTGTAGTTCTGGTCTTTGAACTGATCATTTTAAAGAGCTTTTGGGACTTCTCGAGATTTTCTACTATTCTGATTTTTTTACAATTTCGGTAACGAAGTTGGTCGAACTTCTAGATTATTTTCCATCGAAAAGTTGAAAACCTACACAGTTATTGCATAGTATTCATTCTGCTAGAATTCTGGGCCATCTACCATGGCCTTATGTTGGCATGGGATTTGGGTTACAAGCAGGTCATTCTTGAAACTGATTTTGAATATTGTTTGCATGCTGTGATTCATTTGATTTCCTCTAATCACCCTCAAGCACAACTACAGGTTCATCACTCATTGTCCCGTCATCCGTTAACTCATCACCAAGTTGCTTAAAAATTTCCAACTTCTGATCTTGAGATTGGTTGGACTAAACTCCATAGTGAAAATTGCCCACTTTCTAGTTAAATTACATAAAAGTAGCGGAAAAGGAGAAAGTTGTAGTTTGCTTAAAGAAAAGTGTTTGCTAAATTTTTTAGTTGAAGTTCCACATTTTTGCAATTCTTATGATTTTCTGATGAATTTTGTCTTTGTTACAAAGATATCATGGCATTAAGAGGAAATATCAATCAAGTAACATCTGACACACCGTATTGGATATGTAAAGTCCAGGTTGTGGACATAGGTCGAGAACGAGAGAGTGAGAAAAAATTTAGATTTCAGAATCTGATTTTAGAAGATGAAGAGCTAATTTTGTCTATCCTTTATATAATATAATATAATATAATCAACTCATTATAATAATAATATAATCTAATTGCTTCTACGATAAATTGACGCTTTACAGGAACAACAAATTAGAGGAGTCGTGTGGGGAGATGACATTCAATATTATGCAGACAAGCTTAAGCTCTTCCACACATATCTCATCTCCACTGCAAGAGTTAAAGTTTCATCTACACAGTATGGAAGACCCTTACATAAATTTTATTGGGTGCTTGACTAAGAAACTATAGTAGAACTGGTCGAACAAAATAGTGAGAGAGAGAGATACCATTGCCACCACCACGCAAGTTGAATCTCGCTGATTTTGACCACATTGCTCATATGACCCCTGGTCCTGCTACAGAAATTGGTAACTCACTTCTACCCAACGTTAGTTGAAGAAACATATATGATTCTATATATATACACACCTCATTATACTTCATTTTTTTCAAAAATATTAATATACATACCTCATTATACTTCATTTTTTTAATAAAAATATTCTCTAAAAAAACTTTATATTAGCAGATATACAAGCAGTTGTTGTCCATTTTGGTCCTCAAAAATATGCAGGTCGAGGTCCAATTAGGTGTCGCGAGATTATTGTCACCGACAATCAGTAAGTACACTATATTGCAGCTAATTGCAATTTGACTTTTCAAAAACGTATATGTATCCTTATAACAGATAATTCTGCATTTATCAGGAAAAAATGACTTCTTCTAACCTTATGGGAGGACTTCTCAGAAGTTGAAGGAACCATAATCCAGCAGAGAATCATGTCGAAAATGAACGACAATGAAAGATATTCAGTAATACTTGGGAGGAGTATCGGAATATCTTCTTATAACGGTATCTGTGTGCCCAAATATCCCCCTTTATATATATATACTCATTTATTTTAAAAGAAAATAAAGTTACACAAATACTTTATACAGGTTTATCATTGCAAACCAGATTCAACTCAACAATACAAATTGATCCTGCTTATCCACAAGCATTGGAGTTGATCAAGTGGTATAGGACTTTTAGTGTTATTCTCTGACTTTATTATATACGTGTACAACGTATTGAATTTCCTATATGTTGTGATGATAGGGCAAAAGCAAACAAAGACACACTACTAGAAATCCGGTAAAAAGCTACCACAAAAAGCGACCAAAGTTGGTCGCTTATAGGCCTAAAAGCGACCAAAAAGCGACCAAACATGCCTGGTCGCAATATAGCTGGTCCCTTTATTTTAGGGACCAAAGTTGGTCGCTAATTAGCGACCAACTTTTAGCGACCAACTTTGGTCTCTAAGGTAAAGGACCAAATATTCCGGGTAAAGACTATAGCGACCAGCTTTGGTCGCTTTATTATTTTAATAATATAATTTTGGCGACCAAAGTTGGTCTCTAAATGTAAAATACATTTTTTTTAATTTATTATTAATCATAAAAAAGTGACCAACTTTGGTCTCTAATCCAAATATTATATTTTAAAATCTGGAAAATATAGACCAAGGTTGGTCACTTTTTTATTAATTTTTTAATTTTTTTAAAATAAGTTTAATTTTTTTTTTAGAAAAAATAAGCGACCAAAGTTGGTCGATGTATTTCCAGAAATTACTTTTTTTTTTTTAATGGAATAGCGACCAAGGTTGGTCGCTTTTTGAGAATTCTGGGTAAAAAGCGACCAACTTTGGTCGCTATTGCCCAGAAAATTATTTTCTTTAATAGAAAAGCGACCAAAAAGAGACCAAAGTTGGTCGCTTTTCTGGGTATTAGTTTGGCAGAAACTGCCTGTTTTGGCAGCTGCACCACCTGGCAGTCATATCAAATCCCTATTACAAGCAACAACAACAACAATACCAACAACAACACAACAACAACAACAACAACAACAATACAAAAACAACATTAAAACCAACATTAAAACCAACAAAGTTTTATAGTTCAATAGAACTACCACATTAAGCGAACCAAACTAAGTTAACTCTTATTACAAGCCCATTCGAAAACCGATTCTATTTGTCTAGTTCAAAGTGTATAAAAGTCAATGAGTGTTGTATAATAAAGTCATCAACCCCTTCTACAAAATCCTCCCGCAATCCTAAATTTCAATTCATATCCACAAAAGTCCAATTCACATCCATAAAAGTTCAATTCATATCCTAAAGGCTCAATTCATATCCTAAAAGTTCAATTCATACACAAAAATTTCAATTCATATTCTAAAGGTTCAATTCATATCCTAAAAGTTCAATTCATATACAAAAATTCAATTCATATCCTAAAGGTTCAAATCATACCCACAAAAGTTCAATTCATATCCTAAAATTTTAATTTATAAACTAAAATTCCAATACATAAACTAAAAGTCCAATTCATATCCTAAAAGTCCAATTCATATCCTAAAAGTTCAATTCATATCCAAAAAGTTCAATTCATAAATTAAAAGTTCAAATCATAAATTAAAATTCCAATACATAAACTAAAAGTCCAATCCATATCCAAAAACTTCAATTCATAAATTAAAAGTTTAAAATTTCAAATCATAAACTAAAATTCCAATACATAAACTAAAAGTCCAATTCATATCCTAAANNNCAATTCATATCCTAAAGGTTCAATTCATATCCTAAACCCTAGATTCTAACTAAACTATCAAGACAATACAAAGTATAATTCAAATCTAACTAAACTAAATTCAACACTAATAAAACTAATTAGTTAATAAAATTAATTAACAAAGCTAACTAAAACAAGACCTAAACCCTAATCCTCAATAAAATACAATGTTCAAAGAATTGAAACACTAATTCATATCCGTAAACTACAATATTGAAATAATTGAAACAAACACTAGAAATAATAAAGATTCAAGGTTATAATTCAAATCTAAGTTTTTTTTAGGTGGAGAAGGAGAGAGAGGGGCAGCGGCAGCGGCTCCGGCGGTCACAGTGGTGGCGCGGGGTGGGGGGATGGATTTGTGTGAGGGAAATAGAGAAGGGGA
>NC_031998.1:11061294-11084553 GCF_001879085.1 Nicotiana attenuata
TTAGATAGTAAATATAAAAGTGATTTTTAATTTTGACCAATGTTGACCTGAAAAGAGACCAACTTTGGTCGCTAATTATCCAGAAATTCAAATTAGCGACCAAAGTTGGTCGCTAAATATCCAGAAAATTAAATTTAGCAACCAACGTTGGTCGCTAAATTTAAATAGATTTATTTATATTTTATATAATATTTAAATTAATAATATAATTGTTAAACGTTAGAACTGGGTCCCAGATTAGCGACCAAAGTTGGTCTCTATCTGCTTCCCCTTTAGTAAGCGACCAACTTTGGTCGCTAACTTTGAATTATATTTATTTATATTTTATAATTTTTTTAATAATAATATAACTATTTAATTTTTATAACTGGGTCCCAGATTAGCGACCAAAGTTGGTCTCTATCTGCTTCCCCTTTCGTGAGCGACCAACTTTGGTCGCTAATTTTGAATTATATTTATTTATATTTTATAATTTTTTTAAATAATAATATAATTATTAAAATTTTATAAGTGGGTCCTACTTTAGCGACCAAAGTTGGTCGCTAATTTCAGCATTTCTTTGACCAAGCAAGTCTGACCAGTCCGGTCAACATTTTGACCAAATTAGCGACCAAAAAGCGACCAACCTTGGTCGCTAATGTATTTAAAATAATTATTTAATTATTTTCTCCAATTTAGCGACCAACGTTGGTCGCTTTTCCTGATAGACCAATTTTGGTCGCCAAATTTTGGTCGCTTTTTTCCGAATTTTTAGTAGTGACATGCTCGCAGGTTGTGCATCAGACAACTTCTCAAGGTCACCAAGTTCATCCACCTCTCTCATGATTCCTACCCAACAACAAATTATTCCCATTGCAGAAATCCAGTCACAAACTTCTGTAAGTGTGTAGATATCTAAATGTGTGTTAGTTTACTTATAAAACCCGGATGAACATGTGATTTTCGTTTTTTTGCTAGACTGGAATTTTTTATGTTGAGTTCGAAATATCAATATCAAGTGACTTGCAAAAGTTCTGTGTGCTTGAATGCTCGGGTTGCAAACAGAAGTTGCGAACGAAGGAAAGAAGAGATTTTGACTGCACCAAGTGTAAACGATGGACAACTTTAGTTCCTCGGTATTATCGCTTTGCCATATAATTTTCTTTGTAGAAGTAAAGTAACATGCCCCATTTATTTGCAACATGTGCCATGAACATATATAGAAAGCAATAATTACTCATTCTAATCATCATTGAGTGACTGAAATCTGAATAGAAATTTGTGATTGAAAGGGAAATTAGATGATTGCTCAAAGAAGAGATACGGTACAAGTGAAATCGTATAGAGTCAGTCTAAAATTATTTATGAAAAGTAAGCAGGTTATAAAATTGTTAAAATCCAAAAGTTATATTATGAGCTGCATGTATTTAACTTCTGTTGAGGTCATATACTTACTCATATTAGAAAGAGATCTCTTCTTTGTCTTTTTACTGATATGAAGTTTTGAAAATGAGACTAGAGATTGATGACATCCGAAGAAAATCCATGAAGTTAAAAGTGAAATGTTATAAGGTAGAATCAGATCTGCTATATAATTTCTTAAAGAAATCGGATGGTTGTGCAATATAAAATACTGCATAAACAGGACATAACAACTTCCAAATTATTGCAAGAATTTATACCTGCATCTAAATTAATACATCTTTGCAATATGTAAACCATCTTTGGTTGCAGGTGTATGTTCCAGAATGATCTTATTGAAGGTAGCGGTTCAACAATCACTACAACATAATGCATCTACAGCTACGAATTCTTAGCTACAAATATAAATTTTGTGGCTATTACGTAATAATAGCCATAAAAATTAGAGTTTCGTGGCTATTCACAAATTGCTTCTTAGCTACAAAAATTAAATTGGCAAAGCTAATACCTCATTTTTGCTATAATTAATTTATACAGTGGCAATAACTGCCTAAATAGCTACAAACTTATTGCTATACTAAAATTTTGTAGCTAATTATTAGTTTTTGCCACATGTTTGAACTATTGTAGCAATAATAACCTTTTAGCCACGACAAATTATGTTAAATAAAATATTGAACATCTTTGCATCAAGTTATAAAAAGCATGGCAATAGTAGGGTCAATAGCTACGATTGAATATAATGACAAAATAATATAGCCACGAATTTATATAGCTACAATAAGTATTGTAGCTAATTCTAATTTTTTTGCTATGCATTTGACATCACTGTAGCTATTGTAATATTCTAGCAATATATTTGTTTGCACATATTTTATAGCTACAAGAATAGTCTTGCTTCAATTTTCAAAACTCGTAGCAATTGTTGGGACATAATAGCTACATTTATTTGTCATAGTAGCTACATGTATTACAGATTCGTGTTGAAACCGTGATGTGCTAAAATTATATATAACATGGAATCTACATGGTCCAAAGATGGTGAAAACAATTCATACATAATTACAAAGGTGGCTTACTGTGGGAGTAAAACAATGCCACCATTGAAGTATTAACATCAACACATATAGTTGTTCATGCGTGCTATACATATTTTAATCTTAAATTAGTAATCTTTTAGTTGTGTTTTTACCAAAAAATCTGGTGTGTCGTGCTGCTCTTTTCCTTGGAAGAAATCATAAAGAACCATGTCTTGGGAGCTCAAACTTGTGATGCGACACTCTTCTTATCTTACCTGTAATAGCTGGAAAAGAAAAGGCTAAGTGGCCTCAACCTTAAAGGAGTATCATAAGCCAACCACCTAAAGAGTACTCCCTTTAGCTTAGTGTGAGAAAAACATTATTTCAAGTAAGATAGAAAATTAGTTTTTACTTTTTCACAACATACAACTGGAATCTCCACACAAAATAATGTCCTTATAGTAGTTTGATAAATGCCAATAACCTACTACAAAAATTGTGTTTACATTAGGAATATAATAATACACATATTAGTAATCTTAAACTAATAATACACTACTCTAAAATCTGGAAAGTAGAAATGTCTGCTCTGGATTAAAATTGCTGATTTTGAAATTCTGATTGAAACCACCCCAGAAAAGGAACTAGAGTTAACAGAAGCAATCCCATCGCAATCTCATAACATCCATCCCATATATTGCCTTGTTAGTCCCTTTATAAGGCAGAACATGAATTGGAAATTCGTACTAAATTTCAGTTGTCCATGCCTGGATTTTCATTAAACAAAGAAGCATAAAATTTAACATACTATAATTGGGACGACAAGCAACAAAGCTCGGGCCATTAACGACATTGCCATGAGCACGGCTAAAGCTCAAGTATTGAAATTCTCAGCTGATCAAATAAGAAAAAGTATCAACATTAATTGAGTGTAATCAAATATGCATCTAAAACTTCTAAATATTTATAGTATCAAATCTTCATCATCAGTTTCAGGGTCTGATTCGATGTCTTCAATAATATCATCAGGTAAGGTAACATCAGTAGTGATAACATCGAGATAATTTCTTCTCCAATTTATAAATTCTTCATCTTCCTCAAATGTACATGAGAAATCTTGAGCATCTTGTGGAAAAGTTTCTTCATTGACAGTACAACCCGTAAAATAAGTAGAATGACCATTCAAGACGATGGACCAATTCGGATGAAGATTATCCTTGACATAAAAAACTTGTTCTACTTGAGATGCAAGTACAAACGGTTCATTTGTTGCTAGCTTTCGGTTAGTATTAACACTAACAACGCCATGTTTATCTATCTTCACTCCTTTCCCAATGTGATCAACATCCATCCAATCACATTTAAATAAAATAATTCGTTTGACTTTGAGGTATTAAAGTTCTACTATTTCAGTCAGAACACCATAATAATCTATATATTGACCATTCATTATTCCTCGTACTAAAACACCACTATTTTGCTTCACTCTATTTCCTTCCAATTGTTTAGTATAAAATCTAAAACCATTTATTTCATACCCTTTGAATCTTTGGACTCCATCAAAAGGACCTCTAGCCAAAGAATACAACCCGCGACTTGCATGTGAATTTTTTTTCTTGCGCATTTGCACGATCTACATAAAAATAAATAATAAAATAATGATGCTAAAGAAGTATTATAAATAACATTAAAAATACAGTGAAAACTTACTCGATGGAAAAACCAATCATCGAAGTTCATGTCCTATTGTTCTGCTCGTACTCACTGTTTAAAATAACCATAATAATGAGAAAGGGCTAACAAAATTAAATTCACAATATATAATACCATAAAGAAACAATAACAACAACAACAATATGCCCAGTGTAGTCCTACAAGTGGGGTCTGGGAGGGTAGAATATACGCTGACCTTACCCATGCCTTTAAGAAGGCAAATAGGATATTTTTGGTAGACCCTCCGCTGAGGGAGGGAGACAATATCAAGCAAACTGATCTGACAACCGAAGCAAAATACAAAACTAGTAGTAGGTAATGCAATCAAAAAATCGAAAATAAAAGACAATAATAAGTAGTAATAGAAGTCTAGGGATACCGAAAAGAAAAAACACGAAAGACACCAAATGGTGTATCAACATGTATTTTTAGGAAAGTGTTCGGAAAAAAAAAGCACGAGAAGAGTTAGACATTTTCTTTTAGGTGATGATTTGATTATTTACATACAGACCCAAAGGAAACTTTTTAAATGGAAATTGGAAAATACATGCTACATATCTAATGTGCACGATACAGTAGATTCCTCGACTAATAAAGTTCTTACTAAGACATTTTTACCAAGATGATTATAGCCACAAAAAATCATCAAAAAGAGTTGTAACCAATATGAATCGGAGAGATTTACTTGATGAGATTTAAACAAAGATCATAAACAAGAAATCATGTGCTTATCTTCACTGGACAATTCCAAAAAGAACCTTTATGGTCGAACACTTCTAACTCAAACTCTTATAAATGCTTGGATGTTACTGTAGAAACAATAGCATAAAGAAAAACAATACCGTAGAAATGGTTGAACTTCTTCACAATTTCTCAAAACATAAAGATGAGCTTGTTTTTGTTCAACCTCTTCAAGAGTTCTAGATGTATCGCTTAATAAAGGGCAACCCTTTTGCTCAAATATTGATAATCCATTGCATGACTCAGCATGATCACCTTCATAATTTTTGTCCACTGGATTATATCCTCTCCCACTTCCATGTAAATACCTTGAACAAAATATTAAACTTTCTTCAACAATATACCCTTCTGCAATAGATCCTTCAGGTCGACATCTATTACGAACATAACATTTCAATTTGCGCAAGAATCTACATGATGTAAGAGGCAGTTAAACTCTTAGCATGATAAATTAAGTTAAGCTCTTAGCATGATAAACTAACAAGCCACAACAAATAAAACTGAAATTGTGAAATAGAAAAACATATCGCTCTATTGGGTACATCCATCTGTATTGTACAGGTCCAACAATCTTGGCCTCTTGTGGAAGATGAATGACCAAGTGTACCATAATATCAAAGAATGTTGGCAAAAATATTTTTTCTATTTTGCTCAACGTAATTGGAATTTGAGTTGCAAGCCGATCGAACACATCAACTTGTACATTTTTTGAACATAACTCTCTGAAGAAAATGCTTAGCTCGGTAATAGCAGCATAGACATGGTTTGGTAGGATTTCGCGGATTGCAAAAGGAAGCAGTTGTTCCAAAAGAATATACTCAATTTCCTTTCCTTTTCTTCATTGGAGTTTACCTGCTTTTTCGGCAGGTGCCGCAAAATCTCCCTATGTTGTGACTTTTGGAGTGGAAAAAGTTGGCAACTATGGTTGGGAATATAGCTCCAGCACATGTTGTATTGAAGATACAAACTATATATGTACTCTTTTGGTTTGTGTATATAATATTTAAATATGGATGGTTCCACTAGACAGTGTATTATGGTATATAAAAGGATGTTTGTTAAGCATGTGGTCTTGTGCTAAGTGTACTTATGGTATATAAAATGATGCTAAATTAGTCTACAATTAGTAGTATATCGTGCCCTCTACTTTTCGTGATCTTCAATTATGGTACTTGCTTTTCCATATCTAGGCTTTGCAGAACATGAAGATAATTGACTAAAGAGTAAACTGTGGTCGCACAATAATCATTATGCACGCTTGCACGCCCGTCACAAAGGAAAGAAGAGATTTTGACTGCACCAAGTGTAAACAACGGACAACTTTAGTTCCTTGGTATTATCGTTTGCCATATTTATAAGTGTCATTTTAGCAAAATATATCATTTTCTTACATGTATTAAACCATCTTTGCAACAGGTAAACCTTCTTTGATTGCAGGTGTATGTTCCAGATTGATCTTATTGATGGTAGCGGCTCAACAACTGCAATGATTTCTGGTGACGTCGCTGAAAAGATGCTCTCAATGACAGAAGAAGACATATTTGACACAACTTATGTCAAGGTATAAACTTATACGAAATTATTTATTTCTGTTACTGCACTTTGTACATGTTCTTAGTCTATCACTTCTAGCGAAGTTATATATGAGTCATTATTGAATCCTTTTGGCACGCAAAATATTATCTATATGTACTTTTATATTACTTTCGTTCAGCTTTGTTTTATCCGGCACTTTAAATCTGAAAATTGATTTTCTTCATTTTAGAAACAACTCTTGTCCATTAACCATGTCCTGGATACATTTTCAGACAGAATCTTTCGAATCCAATTAAGAAAATCATCTTGGAAAAGTTCTGACTTTGTTCGTACAAGTCTATCAGTTCTGTCCTACGTAGAAAAGGAACATATGTTTGCACCAATAATTAGCGAGAGAAGCCAAAAAAGGTAAAGCCTCAAAGTACAGATCAGATAGAAATGGAAGCAGCAGATGTGATATCTAAATATTCAAGCGCAAGGCTGAAACCAACACCATTAAAAAAAGTGTAAAGGTGAGCCTTTTTAAGTATTTATAGTTGAGATTGTCTTCTTTCCTCTAACCTCTGAATCAATATAATTATAATATAATGCAGTTCGGTTTATTTATTTCTTTATCACAATCCGGATTGCCTTTCTTACGCGCCAATTTATGCTTTTCCAGGAAGTATTGGCCTTTTTTTGTGATCTTTTGCTATTGTAAAAGAAAACCTTTTTTGGGCTCTTAAATTTTGTCGTGGTGGTGATCGAACATTAAGATGTGCTGGTTGTGAAAGTTTTTTGGCTGCCTCAGTGTTCCACAAATACAGGTAAAGCAAATAAAGATACTAATATATGTGATTTTCCTACAGTATGAATTGAAAAATAGAATTTATATATCATGGCTCTAAATATGAGATATAGCTCCACACAAGCACACAAAAGGAACATTTACTTATTCGTACCATCATAGACAAAGAAAGATTACATCCTTGCTCAAATAACACTTAGCACAATGCGGTACAGGTAAAAATCTATGATCCGCAACTGCCATAAAACTTTTTTGAAAGTCAAAAGTTATCATAGTGAGCAACGTGTGTTTAGCTATTTGCTAATGTCATATTATATCCTTTTATGTGGAATTTCCCTGCAATACTTCTTCCAGTCAATTTCTTCTAATGTCTTTCAGCCACATCAACCTAACATTATATATTTTATTCTCTACGAACAAAAAGTATTGTTGTTTTGATTATTATTTTTGGTTGAATAAGGACATGGACATCATGAAACCTGACAAGAAATCTTTGCCCATAAATTATTTGTTGCCTTCTCTAAATCACCTGATGATAAACCATCCATAGCTTTGTGTTTGAAATAGGTGCAATCGAGTCTACCCTTTCTTGATCTTCTTTCTTTTGACTATATGCTACAAATTCCCACTGTACATACACACACACTGAAGTTTGTACTTATATTGATATGAAAATATAGGGAGCATAATTGAATGTCAAATATACAGATTAGAATTTTTGGATATGTTATTATTGATACTATAGTATATTACTTTCCAGAGCTGCTTGAGTTCTATACACTTCTACTTTATTACTATACCTGATTTCATTTTCTTTTCTTCATTGGAGTTTACCTGCCTTTTTCAGGTGCTGCAAAATCGCCCTATGTTCTGGTTTTTGGAATGAAAAAGATTGGCTACTAAGGCTTGCAGCATAGCCCCAACACATGATGCACGGAAGATACAAGCTGTGTATCTTTTTGGTGTATGGTGTATAAAATATTTAAGTGTGGATGGTTCCACTAGGCAGTGTACTTATGGTATATAAAATGATGTTGTTAAGCACATATTGTAGTTCTCTTGTGCTAAGTATACTTATGCTAAATCAGTTTAGAATTATCTGCATGTCGTTGATGTTGGGATAAAATAATAATCCCGCCCAGGAATAATATCCACGGTAAATAACAATAACACAAGAGAGTAACAGCAACACCAAATATTTTAACGGGATAAAATACAATACCCTAGCGGAGTAATATTACCACTATAATATTACAACTTAGTAGTGTCAAGACTACTACAACTTCGAAAGAAATAACACTCCTTATTTTTAACACCTCACTACAATATTACTCCCACTCACTATTTATCTCACAGACTACAATCTGTGGATTACTCTCTCTAACTCTGTGTTGCTTCTCTCGATATGATGTACTTGAAATGAAGAACGGATGCTCCTATTTATAGTAGAAGCTGTTGTACCTTGCAGCCAATCAGAATGTTTTCTCTTTGCAATTTGCATTTGCAAGTTGCATATCTTGTTACCAAGTTGGTTTTCAAGTCTGCGTTTGTGAAAACCAATTGCACCACTTGATATTATTTTTTCTTTATTCTTTTTTTTAATTAATTGGTCCCACAAATCTCTCCCTTAATTTTGATTTTTCTTCTTCATTCCAAGTCTTGATCTCAATCTCTGAAAATCTTCAAACTTGAGAGGCTTTGTAAAGATATCCGCAGCTTCATTATGAGACTTCACATATTTGAGTTCGACTTCCTTATTGGCAATGCATTCTCTGATAAAGTGATACCTTATATCTATATGCTTGCTTCGATCATGATACACTGGATTCTTTGTGAGTGCCTGTGCGGATTTGTTGTCAATACAAATCTCTGTAGCTTCAGTTTGTGGTAAATTAAGCTCCTTCAACAGTCTTCTCGGCCAAATAGCATGACATGTACATGATGTCGCTGCTATATATTCAGCTTCACAAGTCGAGAGAGTAACAATTGATTGTTTCTTTGAACTCCAAGAAATAACAGAATCACTCAAGAAAAATACAAAACCAGTTGTACTTTTTCTATCATCAATATCTCCCGCATAATCACTATCACAAAATCCCATAAGGTTGAACTCATTAGAAGAAGAATAAAATAACCCAAAGTCAATCGTACCTTTTAGGTAATGAAGAATTCTTCTAGTGACTTTCAAATGAGTGGAGGTAGGAGCTTCCATGAATCAGCTTACTACTCCAACTGCAAAGAGTATATCTGGCCTGGAACAAGTCAAGTACCTCAAACTTCCCACAAGAATTTTAAAAAATGTGGGATCCACTTTTCTCCTTCATCAAACTTGGACAATTTTTTCCCACTCTCCATCGGCGTGTTCACGGGGTTGCAATCGAGCATGTTGAACTTCTTCAATATCTTTTTTGTATAGCTTTCTTGAGAGATAAATATTCCATCCTCCATCTACTTCACTTCTAGGCCCAAGTAGTATGACATGAGCCATACGTCTGTCATCTCAAACTCATGGGACATATCTTTCTCAAAAGCTTCAAAGAAACTTGAGTTATTGCCCGTGAAAATAAGATCATCAACATAAAAACAAACAAGTAAGATATCTCCATTAGTATGAACTTTAAGGTAAAGAGCATATTCATGGAGACAACGAGTAAACCCATTGTCTTGAAAATATTTGTCGATGCAACTATTCCATGCTCGTGGGGCTTGCTTTAATCCATATAAAGCTTTCTTCAACCGCAACACTTTATCTTCATGGTTTTTGACCACGAAGCCAAATGGTTGTTCAACATAGACTTCTTTTTCAAGATAGCCATTCAAGAAGGCTGACTTGACATCTAGTTGATGGATCTTCCACTTCATTTGCGCCGCCAAAGAGATCAGCAAATGAATCGTCTCCATACAGGCAACAGGTGCATAGACTTCTTCATAGTCAATGCCTTGCCTTTGCTTGTAGCCTTTAGCCACAAGTCGTGCCTTGTATTTCTCCACATCTCCATCAGCATTCTTCTTTATTTTGTATACCTACTTCACTCCAATTGCTCGATGACCCTTGAGAAGAGTTGTTAACTCCCAAGTGTTGTTTTTCTCTATTGACTCAGTCTCCTCCTGTCACGACCCAAAATCTAACTATGGTCGTGATGGCGTCTATCGTGTTACAAGGCAAGCCTATTCCCAAAATATTACTACTAATTTGATTATAAGAATTTAATAAAACATTTCCAATAATTTAATTTCTGATAAACTAAACCAACTCTAAATATAATAATATAAAATACGAAAACGAGTCCCAAACATCGGGGTGTCACTAAGTCATGAGCGTCTAAAACTATAAACTATGATATATAAATTGTCTAACTGTCCAAAAGAAAAAATGACAAGAGGAGTAACAAGGTCCTGCGGACGCTAGCAGCTACCTTGCAATATCCAAAGATAGCTGACCTGAACTCATTAATCGCCACGCTCTAATTCACCTGGATCTGCACTTAAAGTGCAGGGTGTAGTATGAGTACAACCAACTCAGTAATAACTGAAATAACTAAGGAACTGAGCAGTAGTGACGAGCTAAGCAAAATAGTCCAATTATTTATTTTTCACAATTTTAAAAATAACAGGAATAAACAGGTAAATTCCATAACTCAGTAAATGCCACAAAGAAATTTAACAGATAAATGCAGCAACAGCAAAAATAAATGCAACCTCAACAATGTCACATCATCACTCAGCACTCGCACTCAGCACTCAACACTCAATACACTCAACACTTTGCGCTCACTGGGGGTGTGTACAGACTCCGGAGGGGCTCCCAAATCCCAAGCGCTAAGCACGGACAACTCACGTGTCATCATATCAATACCTGGATCCGCACGGTCAACTCACGTGCTACGCGGACAACTCACGCGCTATGGTATAAATACCTGAACCCGCACGGTCAACTCACGTGCTACGCGGACAACTCACGCGCTATGGTATTAATATCCTCACAACCAGGCCATCATATCAATACCTGGATCCGCACGGTCAACTCACGTGCTACGCGGACAACTCACGCGCTATGGTATCAATACCTGGACCCGCATTGTCAACTCACGCGCTATGCGGACAACTCACGCGCTATGGTATTAATATCCTCACAATCAGGCCATCGGTCTCACTCAATCATGTACCTCACTAGCCTCACCATCGTCAACAAATAAGGGGACACAACCCACATCAAGTATCACAGCATATTAGCAAATAATAGAGACTGAGGTAAACATGTACAATAATTTCTATGACTGAGTACAACTAATGTGAGCATGAATAAAGCCTAAACATGATCTCTAACATGAAGGCAAACAAGTTCAACAACAAGTAAACACATAACCACACATAATAGCCATTAGGCCTCACAGCCTTACGGGACGGATCAAGTCTCAATCCCTCGCGGTGCACACCCACATGTCCGTCAACTAGCATGGGTATCACCACCAAACAATCACATGATATCAATTTCTCCGGGTTTATACCCTCAAAGCCAGAGTTAAAACTGTTACATACCTCAACAGCGAAAAATCCTACTCCGGGATGTCCTCGTCCCTCGACTCGGTCTCCAAAAGCTTCGAATCTAACCATAATCAGAATACTACTATCAACATAGTCTAAATAATCAAATTACACAATAAAAGCTACATAAACATGACAAAAATCCGAAATCGGCCAAAACCCGGCCTCCGGGCCCACGTCTCGAAATAAGTCAAAAATAGCAGAACAATAATCCTCGTCCTCTCCCGAGTCTAACCATATAAAATTTGTCAATATCGGACTCCGTTTGGTCCCTCAAATCCTCACTTAAAACTCTCAAAAACTCAAACCCTTACTCCCTTAATTTCACTTTGAAATCATCAATCAAATCCCAAAAACGAAGATGGATTCATAAATTATAATCAAAATCGAGTAGAGAAAACTTACCCCAATCCATATGGTGAAAATCGCCTCCAAAATCGCCCAAATCCGAGCTCTCCAACTCAAAATATGACCGAATAAACAAATCCTAGTTTTGTATATTTTTCTACAAGCTATTCTGCCTCGTTTCTCGAGCCAAACAATCTCGAAACTCGTATTTTATACCTCCAATGGATTCCTTGTGAAATTCTAGTCAAGTTAGGCTTTTGAATCACTCAATTTGACCTTATAACGAAGGAGATATGTAGGTTTTAATATTTGCAAATAGTGCAGATTTTTAAATACGCTGCTAGTGGCAATTTCGTAATTACTCTGAAAAAAATCTGGCAACCTAATTTTTAGTAAAATGACCATAAAATCCTCATACGATGTCCAAATTCGACGATTCTTTTTGCTACAGGTCCGTAATTACAATACGGATCTAATGCTTCAATCAAAAAAGAAATTGGAGCTCATTTATTCAATATGATATTATTATGCTTGAAGAAACGGCGTCGAAACATAAGAAAAACGAGCGTAACACAACCCAAACCTATCCGAAACACACCCGAGGCCCTCGGGACCTCAACCAATAATTCCAACAAGTCATGTATCACTACCCGAACTTAGTCAAACCTCCGAAACACCCAAAACAACACCAAAACACCAAATCAACCTCGAATTCAAGCCTAAGACTTTTAAACTTTTAATTTTTGCCAATTCAAGCCTAATTCTACCACGGACCTCCAAATTATATTCCGGACACACTCCTAAGTCTAAAATCACCCAACGAAGCTAATCGAATCATAAAAATCCAAACCCGAATTCTTTTACTCATAAGTCAACTTCCGGTTAACTTTTCTAACTTAGCTTTCTAATTAAGAGACTAAGTGTTCATTTCACTCCAAAACTACTCCGAACCCAAACCTAACAACTCGATAAAACTCAATACAGCTGAACAACATATAAATAAGCATAGATGGGGGAAATGTGGCTATAACTCTCAGAGCGAACGACCGGGTCGTTACACCTCCTCCATGGCCTGTCTCCAATTTTTATTTGTAACAGCTTCATCAAAGTTCATTGGTTCACTGTCAGCAAGAGACAACATAAAAAATCAAAATTAGTAATTTTTCTGTGTCCTCATAGAGCTCTTGAATATTCCTTGTCCTTTGCGGCTGTTCATTTGAACTTTCTTGAGAAGAGGGAGATGCAACATTGGTTGGAGAAGGAGGTGGAGTTGTATCCTGCACAGGTTCCACGGTCTCTGGTTCTTCTTCATCACCAAAATATGGAAGAAAATCATATGAAGTTTCTTCCTGAGCTTCTCAATCCCATGTCAATTCTTCATCAAATTCAACATCGTGACTTACCACCACCTTACCGCTGCTTGGGTTGTATAACTTGTAGCCTTTTGAACTCGTATCATAGCCAACAAACACATGCTTGGCACTTCGATCGTCAAGCTTCGCTCTCCCTTGTTGTGGCACGTGAGGATATGCTATGCTCCCAAAGATTCTCAAGTGTTTGACACTTGGCTTTCTTCCACTCCATGCTTCTTGAGGCATTTGATCTCTAACATTTTTTGTTGGAGACGTGTTGTTCAAATAAATTGCACAAGAAACAGCTTCGGCCCAAAATTCCTTGGGCATACTTTTAGCTTTCAACATACATCGAGCCATATTAAGGATCGTTCGATTTTTTCTCTCTGCAACTCCATTTTGTTGGGGTGAATAAGGTACCGTTAGAGGGCGACTAATTCCATGAGACTGACAAAAGTCATTAAATTCGTTTAAAGTGAATTCTCCTCCTCTATCGGACCTTAGAGCTTTAATTTCATAGCCACTTTCTTTCTCCACAAGTACTTTGAAATTTTTAAAAGCAACAAAAGCTTCAGATTTTTGGATCAAGAAATAAACTCAAGTCTTTCTACTAAAGTCATCAATGAAAAGCATAAAGTATCTATTTTTACCAAAAGAAGGTGGATTGATTGGTCCACACACATCAGTATGAACAAGCTGGAGCGGCTTGGTTGATCTTGACATGGCCTCCTTTGGAAAACTCCTCCTTGCATGTTTTCCAAGAAGACAAGCTTCACATGGTTGATTGATGGTATCCCATGTACCACGTTCTTTTCTCCCATTGATTTGAGCGCTTCAAAATTCAAGTACCCAAATCGCATGTGCCAACACCATGATTCATCTTGCACATAAGCCTTCAAGCACTTTGCATCAATTGTTTTAAGATTCAGAGAAAATCTATTCTTTTCCATATGCACTTTAGCAATTAGAATTCCACTTGAATCTCTAAGCCAAAGATGCATATTTTTCATGTGGATGTCATATTCCTTTTCAAGAAGTTGGCCCAAACTCAAAATATTACTTTTTAATTTTGGCACGTAATAAACATCCTGAATTATCTTGTGACTACCATCTTTATAGGAGATCAGAATCGTACCTATCCCTTCGATTTGAATCTTTGAGGTATCTCCAAAGGACACATTACCTCTCACCGTTTTATTGATCTCCACAAACTTCTCTTTGCATCCACACATATGATTGCTTGCTCCATTGTCCAAATACCACGAGCTACAATCATCCCTGTCTTCTTCCTTGAGTGCCAGCAATAATGTTGACTCATCTTCTTCTTTCTTGTCATCAATGAGGTTAGCCTTTTCTTCAACATTGCTACGATATTCCCAAGAGTAGTGGCCAAATTTATGACAATTATAACACTCAATTTTTTATTTGTCATACCTTTATCCATTATTTTCTTGGTAGTAGCCACGTCCTCTTCCTCCTCTTTGTCCACGAGCACGACCTCTGAATGTTTGGTGGATTTTAACTTCATTGTTGAAGTTGTTACCATTAATTCTTCCTCTTCCATGACCACCACGGCCTCGTCCTCGTCCATTCCCTCGACAGCTTTTTTCACCTCCATAATCCTTGAAGGATGCTTGAGTTAATTTTAAGAAGTTGCTCCAGTGGCACTTCTTGTCTCCTCTTGATCTTTTCTTCATGAGCTTGTAAAGAACCCTCCAATTGCTCCACCATCATAGAGTCTAAATCTTTAGACTCCTCAATAGCACACGCCACAAAATCAAATTTAGGTTTTAAAGTGCGAAGGATCTTTTCTACCACACGAACATCTTCTATGTACTCCCCGTATCTTCTTAATTGATTCACAACAGCCTTCACTTTTGAACAATAATCCTAAAATGCATTCGGATTCTTTCATTTTTAAAATATCAAAATCAGCCCTTAGAGTTTGAAGTTTTACCTTCCTCACCTTGTCAACTCCTTGAAGAGAATTTTGTAAAATATCCCAAGCTTCCTTTGAGGTGGTAGCATCTGCCACCATCTCAAACATGGCATCATCCAAACATTGGTGGATGAACGTGAGGGCTTGTTGATCCTTCTTCCTTGTCTTTGCCAAGACATCTTTTTTATTTTGAGGCAGAGCTTCCTCATTATCGGATTTTGCATACCCTCTATCTACGATTTCCCACACATCCTGCACACATCCTGAGAGCCAAGAATGACTTTCATACGCAGACACCATTTCTCATAATTATCTTTTGTGAGACCGGGATACTGAAAAGACAACGCGGACTATTATTCGCCATGGCTCTGATACCACGTTGTTGGTATAAAATAATAATCCCGCCCAGGAATAATATCCACGGTAAATAACAATAACACAAGAGAGTAACAACGACACCAAATATTTTAACGGGATAAAATACAATACCCCAGCGGAGCAATATTACCACTATAATATTACAACTTAGTAGTGTCAAGAGACTACTACAACCTCAAAAGAAATAACACTCTTTATTTTAAACACCTCACTACAATATTACTCCCACTCATTATTTATCTCACAGACTACAATCTGTGGATTACTCTCTCTAATTCTCTGTTGCTTCTCCTCGATTTGGTGGACTTGTAATGAAGAACGGATGCTCCTATTTATAGTAGAAGCTGTTGTACCTTGCAACCAATCAGAATGTTTTCTCTTTACAATTTGCATTTGCAAGTTGCAGATCTTGTTACCAAGTTGGTTTTCAAGTCTGCGTTTGTGAAAACTCATTGCACCACTTGATATTATCTCTTCTTTATTCTTTTTTTTTTAAATTAATTGGTCCCACAGTTGAGTTAGATACTATACAAGTTATAATGATGAGTAAACATTACAGAAGCCATTCCCATGCTAGGCCCGTGCTAAGCACCCCGTGCTAAGCACGGGCCCGACATAGGCAAACTATTCCATAAGTGTTTTAAGGTACTATTGTAGTAATCCAATTTAAAGTATTGACTTGTCTTTCTGTTCATAATGTGCCACACAGACATCCTTCAAATTGAAATACATATGTAGAACATGCATTTCTGCAAATACGCAAATAGGTCATAAGACTTAGGTCCAGTTGAATCACGTTCTGCTAAAGCATTACCAAATATCAAACACAGACTATGGAACCTTCACACGAGTTTAATCCTTGAATTACAACACTATGGACCATGGCTAGTTGTTTGCTACTAAAAAAGTTAACATGGAAGATTGTCCCCATCTTCAAGACACCTTCACGCGAGTTTAGACCTTGATTTATAACATTGTAGACCATGGCCGGTTGTTTGGTACCAAAAAAGTTAACATGGAAGACTGTTCCCATTTTCAAACACATCGAAGGCTATTATCGCCCATAACTGTAAACCACAGCCTCTAGCTTAGCAATCCACATGTTATCTATCCTTCGGAAGTGTGAATTAAATAAGTACCTCCAGAGAGCATAAATCTATCAGATTTACAGTTAGAGAAATGTAGAGATGTGCAAGATCAATTGGTATAATGGGAGGAAGTATCATGTTGTGGAATGAAGTCTTGTAATTGCAGGATTTAGCAACATCTAAGTCTCGTAATTGCAGGATTGCGCAACATCCTCTGACTGCCATTTCCACTCCTGGTTGCGCTAAAGTGACTAACTGCTCAGCACGTTTAAGAATACCACATCACACGCAGTTTCTCTAACATGGAAAGAGAGAGACCACGGTAAACTATGTACACTTAAACATTGTAAGGTACTTGTTATATACAGAACTGAGTAAGAACTTTCTTTATCTATATGTGGATTATGGTTGTCATATTTTATGATAGCGATCACCAAGGATAAAGTTTTTATTTATTTATTTTTTTTTATTTGAAGCCATCACCTTCAGGCTATAGCCTTTGGTGTGGGGGTTAGGCAAGACCCCTACCATGTCTATATATAAACAAAAAGGTACAAAATAGAGGGGGATATGGACCTTACCTCTATACTAATGAAAGAAAGGAGAGCCTAGATTCCTTTCATTAAGACAAACTATACAATCAGCTTACAAAAAAAAAAAATTACATTTGTCATATCTTCTTCTCATTGAAGGAAGTTGCCATCTATCTAGTTGAAATAATCCCTTGGCCTCTCTTGGCAGTTGCTCGAGAGAGTGATAGAAGGTGCTAGTTCCACCCGAAGATGCTAACTTAGCGAGAAAATCCGCCACTTGATTTGCTTCTCTGAAGCAATGAGAGATCTGTACAGTAGCGTCTCTGAGAACATGAATAGTATCCATGATATGTTCTTTAACTTAAGGTTGTCGGTTCCTCTGTTGAGAAGCATATTGGCAATCACCATGGAGTCTAGTTCAATATGAATCATGCGTAGCCCATGTTGTACGCACCATTTAGTGCCAAAGTTGGCCGCCATTGCTTCAGTCTGATTGTTGCTGCTAGTGTGTACAGGAAGAGAGAAGGCCATCAGAAAATCTCCTTCACTATCCCTGACAATGCCTCCGATGCCAGCCTTTCTATTTTCTCTATTGAAGCTTCCATCTGTATTGAGTTTGATCATCCCGCCATATGTTTATTCCACGTGACTTGATTGATATTCACTGGGTGTTGAAGTCTTTCAATCATATTGCAAATGTTGGGCCATGTACCTGTTAAGTTGTAACTTGGATAGGTGGTTTGAATGGCTGCTTGAATGTGCCAGATGGTTTGGTATTCCATCTTGCTTTTGTAAAATTTTTTTTGGTCGCCATATTTACATGTCGTCCAGTTCTTCCAAAGTTCCCAACAAATTACCACTGGAGCTATATGTGATAGAAGTTTCTGTATAGCATTTTTTGGATTAATGTCCCACCATTCCTTAATAACTCTGTTGATCGGCCACTGGTGGTGAGTGATTCCTAAAGGAGCACCAACATACTCACCTACTGAAAAAGTAAATGCAAATAGTAATGTATACCTGTATGTATTCACACAAATAATCTGTTAATTATAACTATTTAACCTTGTCATATATTGTTGATAACCTTATAATATTAAGATCATGACCACATTGTATCTTAATATATGACCTCATTTATCATCCTGAAAAAGTAGTTGAGGAAAATCTTTATATCAACCCTAAAAAAGGTAAATAACATAAATCTCACAGCAAGAACTATGTTAAGAAACATTATAGAACATTATCATCATCAATATTGTAATTCAACTGTGACGACCCAAAGGGTCATCACCTGTTTTAAATGAATTATGTGCTTCTGAGGCCTTGAAAATCTCATTTAGAATCGCCTCAATTTGCGTGCACAGTCCGGTAGCGTAGCCGGAAAGTTTAAATATGAAATTCTGTGAAAAATGTTAAATTTTGGTGTGTTAAAATGAATAAGTTTGACTTCGGTCAACATTTTGGGCAAACGGACCCGGACCCGTGATTTGACGGTCCCGGAGGGTCCGTAGAAAAATATGGGACTCGGGCGTATGCCCGGAATAGAATTCCGAGGTCCCGAGCCCGAGAAATGAATTTTTAAAGGAAATTGTTTTTCTGAAATTTTTAAGGAAAATTGAAATGAAAATTGATTAGAACGTGTTGGTATCGGGCCCGTATTTTAGTTCCGGCACCCGGTACATGTCTTATATGTGATTTAAGATGTTTCTGTAAAGTTTGGTTGAAATCGGACGTCGTTTGACGTGTTTCGGACTTGAAATCCTAAATTTGGAACTTGATGAAGTTTTGGAGAATGCCTTGAATTTGAGGTTTAATTTTTTGATAATGATGTTATTTAGGTGATTTGATTGCACGGTTAAGTTTATATGATGATGTTGAGTGAGTTCATGTGTTTGGTTAGGAGCCCCGAGGGCTCGAGAGTGTTTCGGAGTGTGTTTCGGAATAGTTTTTGACTTAGAAAAATTGCAGATTTTGCTTTAGCTGTTGCAGGCCCCATTTCTTCTTCGCGTTCGCGTTGTTCCTCCCGCGTTCGCGATGCTTTAGTTTTCCCCTTCTTCGCGTTCGCGTCCTAGCCCACGCGTTCGCGTAGGGTTATTTGACCCTGAAAGCTCAGTCTTCTTTTCCTCTTCGCGTTCGCATTTATGTGACCGCATTCGCGTAGCCTTGCGTTGTTTCCTCATCGCGTTCGCGTGGCAGCCCACACGTTCGCATAGAACAAATTTCTGGACCCCAGCCTTTTACTCTACGCGTTCGCATTCCCCAGCTCGCGAACGCGATGGTCAGTAAGTGCTACCCTTCGCGAACGCGACCAGCCTGTCGCGAACGCGAAGGGTAATTTCGCCCAGTTATATTTTTAATTCTAGAACAGTGTTGTTGCGGGATTTTCATAAACATTCACGAACTCCTTCTTCTCCAAGGTCCTTAGGCGTCCATTGAAGCTATCCTTAACCAAAGACTTCTTGGGTTAGTAATCCTTGCTTGTTTCCTTCCATTTTCTTCAACATCTAATGAATTCTTAAGCCTAAACACATGTAATTAAGGGTAGAAACTAGAGAAATGGGTAGGGTTAGGGCTTTTTGATTTTTCTTGATTTAGACCTCGTTTTGGGGTCGAATTTGAAAACAAATTATATATTCGGGCTCGTGGATGAATGAGGAATTTGATTTTGGTCCGAACCTCGTGTTTTGACCAAGCGGGCCCGGGGTCGATTTTTGAGTTTTTGGGAAAAATGATGGAAAAGCTATAATTAGGCAATGGGTTCGTATTGTTTAGCATGTATTGATGTATTGAAGTCATTATTGTATAGATACAATTGATTTGGAGCCGAATTCGAGAGGAAAGGCGGTTATTGAGGATTGAATTGGCCGTGGAAGTTTGAGGTAAGTGTTCGGTCTAACTCTAGCTTGAGGGACTAGGAGTTGAGTCTTATTTGTTAATTGCTTCTTGTTGAGTACGACGTATAGGCATGGTGACGAGTATCTATACGTTGGTGTCAAGCATGACCGTGAGTCTTAAATTGATAGTTGTTGTGTTCTTAAATGACACTTCGGATGCTTTAAAATTGATGACTCTTGATATTGAGTAGAGATTTAGTTTATTCTCGTGGACTTTATTTATGTTTGTAGTACTGGTATTAATTGAAGCTGAGTAAGAGTTGAGCTAGGATTTGGTTATAGCTGATTCCCCCTTGCCGGGAATGGTTTACTTTGGTATTGTTTGTTCCCTTGTCCGAGAAATTGGTTAATTTTTATTGTCATTTAGTTTTCCTTGCCGGAATTTATTGTGACTTTGGTGTTGAATTGAATTGGTAGCGGTGGTACGCTACCAACAAGTTTTGATTGAAATGGGGAGCGGGGGGGTATGCCTACACAAGTATATTGATTGAAATGGGACGGGTGGTACGCCTACCACAAGTTATTTTGATTGAAATTGGGAGCGGGTGGTACGCCTACTCACAAGTTATTGATTTGAAATGGGAGCGGGTGTCGCCTACCACGAGATTTATGAAATGGAGCCGGGTTGGTAACACCCTACCACGAGATTTGATGAAATGGGAGCGTGGATACACGTCCTACCATGGACACAATGAGAAATGGGATCGGGTTGCCACCACCTGCACGAGGATGTGTACTGATAGTGAAATCTGCTTTTATTTTCCCTTATCCGTGTTAGAGTTTAATTTTTTTATGTTCCTATTATTCTCACTGCAATTTCTGTATTATCTGCTAATCCCGAAGCATTTCCCCCTCCCATTATAAATGTTTATTCTTTGTTATTTTCCCGCCTGTAGATGATAATAGTATATATAATATCATATATATATATATATACAAATAATATATATCAATATATATATATATATATAATATATATATATATAATATATACATATATAATATGTATATATGTATGTATTAGCTGCACAGGTTTATGAGAGTCAGTCTGGTCTAGCTCGTCACTATCTCGGCCGGGTTAGGCTAGGCACTTACCAGCACATGGGGTCGGTTGCTGGTGATAACTACACTCTGTGCTCTTTTTTGCACAGATCCAGGCGTTGCTGACAGCAGCCTGCAAGTAGCGCGGGCAGTTAGCCTTTTCAGTCCAGCGAGGACACCGGAGAGCCTTGCCAGGCGTCCGCAAAGCCCGGGCGTCTCTTTTATATTTTATTTCAATCTGTTATCTCATGTATTTTCAGACAAAACAATTTTATATTTCTTTCCAAACGGTTGTATTTAGCACTCTTAGTAGTTCGTGAGCTATGTGACACCGGTTCTTGCGGTAGAGCGTTTATGTTGATTTTCCGCATTGTGTTCAGATTTCTTTTAATTTTAAGACTCTGCTTATTTATTTTATTCCGTTGTTTTCCATGATATTACTTGATAATTGCTAAAAGAGGGTAAATTGGTTGATGGCAAAGGTAATTAAGTTGTTGCCTAGCTTCTCATATAGTGGCACCATCACGACTCCCGAGGGTGGGAAAATCCGGGATGGTCGTGACAAGTTTGGTATCAGAGCTCTAGGTTACATAGGTTCTCAAAACTCACGGACAAGCTTAGTAGAGTCTGAGGGATCGGTACGGAAACGTCTGTATTTATCCCCTAGAGGCTACTAGTTTTAGGAAAAAGTTTCAACATTTGTTTCTTTCTTGTCGTTGCGCGTTTGGTTTCTCTACGCCTAATTGAATTTTCTACTATGTTCTTTTCGCAGGATTGGCGAGAACACGCGCTTCCTCATCTTCTGATCAGTATGTCCGAGCCCCAGCAGCTCCCACTAGGGCAGGGGGTGCCGAGGCCGTGCAGAGATCGAGGTAGGGGCAGAGCTCAGCCCCAAGCAGCCAGCACTAGTGGCGGAGCCTCAGGTTGACTTTGACGCAGGAGGTTCCGGCCCCGCCGCCATCAGTCCGGTAGGGCCCAGCTCAGTCCCAGAGGTTTATTGCTACCCCAGTTTCATCAGGACGCTCTAGTCCGAATCGATTTGGTGCGTCTCATTGGAGAGTGTTACCCGTAGCAGGATTGCTTCTGTGGCACCGCCGTCTCTTCAGGTTTGGCAGGAGGCGGCCCAGACTCCTACTATCACACTCCGGAGCAGGTAGCTCCCCAGACTCAGACTCTAGCAGTTCAGCCGTGTCTGTGAGCAGCTCACCGGACATGGTTAGCCCAGGCCGGTGATGAGCAAGCTATATCTGCCGATGCTTTGTGGAGATTTGGATAGGTTTAACCAAGCTCTTCACTACTACATTCAGGCGGTGCATCTTATGAGTTATCCCCAGGATTATCTGATAGTTGCCACGAGGTTTCTTCGGAACATGGGTATTGTTGAGACCAATGGGGTTGATTTTGCTACATTTTGCTTGTCTGGATCCGCCAAAGATGGTTGGAGGGATTATTTGCTTAAGCTAGGCCAAGCGGATCACCAGCCTTGACATGGGAGCAGTTCACACAACTATTTTTGAGAAGTTTCTCCCCATTACTCAGTGGAGAGGCCTATCGGAGGCAGTCGAGCAACCTCTAGCAGGGATCCATGACTTGGTCACCCAGTTGAGGACCCAGGTTCATTGACTAGCTGCCATGCTCTAGTTATACTTCCACAGAGGGAGAGCAGTGAGACGGTTTATTTGATGGACTCAATCAGCCGATTCGTCTCTAATGTGCTTAGCGAGACTTGGGAGTGAGATATTTCCTTTCAGGAGGCGGCCAATGTAGCCCGGAGGATTTTGAGATGGTATTGTCACAGGTGGGTGGTCATAGGGCAGACAAGCAGGGACTCCGTCATTTCAGGCCGCATTCAGTGGTTGCTTCGTCTGTAGGCAGTGATTCTACGGTAGGAGGCCATTCCTCCTAGGCCTTTTCAGTCAGCACATTCTCTTTCTTCTTTTT